>NW_026849185.1:0-60644 GCF_030867785.1 Colletotrichum acutatum
ACATCCAGATCACGTCCTGGACGAGTAGGAGTCGCGATTCCGGGAGGGCGCGGCCGTAGTGTCGTGTTTTGTCTTCCCTGTAGAGGCGGGTCTGTGTAGGCATGACGAACCATACGAGTACTACGCCGATGGCCATGAAGATGATGGAGATGGCGGCGTCCATTAGACTTTGGCACGAGTCAGTCATTTGGTGTGTTACAAGTCTATGGATGACGGGGATGCAAGAAAGAAATCAAATTGGAAGGGTTGGCTTACGAAAAACCCTTGAACTCCGTTAGGGTTGTGATGGAGCCTCCAACAGTGAGAACAAAGACACCGTTGGCAAGGCCGTTGTAGATACCCGTGATCCAGATGATGGGCTCTGTAGCGAGAAGGTACCAAACCCTCGTCAGGAAATACCACCCCCCACGGGGTGGTGGACCGGCATCGAGCTTAGACTGCAGAACCGGACCGGTGGCCTTGCTTCCATCACCGGCCCGGCCTACACTGAGAGAATCGGGAACAAAGGACATGGGAATAGCGCAGGCGGCACTAACAAAGACAGTGATCAAGAAGTACCATTTCAGATCAGCCCCGGCATCCATGAGAGCCGTGGCAACGACACCGCCGAGGGTGGGCCCGACGCTGGCACCGATGACAAAGAGCGCAATAGGCTGGCCAATGTCGTCTCTGTCGAGATATAAGTCGCTGAAGACGGCAGGGACGAGGGAGAGGGAGGTTGACCAAGCGGCTCCACTTAGAAACATGAAGAGAATGAGTGTCGGTAGATTGGGTGCATATGCTGTGCCCTACACTCTCCTGGTTAGCCCCGGGTCCGAATGGCCCTCCTCCATCCATGATACGGTTCAATAGCGTGCGTTTGTGAGTGTGTACTGACTAGATTGAAGGCGGAGTAACCCAGCATGGAAAATATCGTCACTTTCTTGCGACCAAAGACATCCCTACCGTCACGTCATGTCAGCAAGGTGAGAGTCTCGATCAAGGGGATCTGTTTTCCAAATCGTACGAGATGGGGCTCAGCAGCGATACACCGAGCATATTGCCCATAATCTGCATGGACTGGCCCAGCGTGACGATCTGGACGTTGCCCACGCCATACCTCTCCTGCACGACAGGCTGCGCGAAGGAGTAGAGCGTCGATAGCGTCAGAGCAATGGTCTCCCAGGCGCAGTAGGCGCACACGAGGTACCACCCGCCCTTAGAAGACCACTTGTCCGAAGGACGAGCCGTGCTCAGGGTCGTCCTGGCAGTTTTTTCCATTTTGGTGCTGAGAGATTGTGTAAAAAAAGGCTAGGAGTAGAAGAGAGATCAGGAATGGGAGAAAACTCTGTTCACGGTGTGGATCTTCATCTATCTAGTCTTACTCAAAACTCAAATGCAAATCGAGGTATTTTCCACCGAGAACCGGAGTATCAATTCGCAAGTTGAGTCTTGGGGGTTCCATGTCGTCAGCCCCCACACCACAAGGACAACTTGACAAGACTAAAACCACCCGAAATCAACCACCCGACGTACGTGAAATCCAGAATCATCAGCACTTCCGCTGCCACGACCCGGACTACCACACCTGTTTTGCCGCCTCTCGTGTAGCCCACTCGACGGCGGACCATAACGCCTGCACATCCCTCGGTTTACGTGGCACATCGTGGCCACCGTCGTGCACGAGCGATCGCGTCAGCGTTGCTACGCAGAGCCCCTCCATCACCTTCGACATGCTGACCAATAGCGGGTCATCAAGGGCGCCGACGACATGGACGGTAGGTACAGGGACTTTGCAGCCCGGCGAGGCGATGACAGGATGCATGAGGCGCGGGAGATGGTCAATGTCATTGTTTGTGGCTGCCGACGCGGGATGTAGCAGCGCTTCGAGGCCAAGAGGCGTGTCCGGTGCGATGAAGCCGCCGACAATGGACTTCTCCAGAACCTTTCCGAGGGAGCTGAAAAATATAGCGCGCTCGGGGGCCCCGGCGAGGGCGGCGTAGTCATTGTGGGTGGCGCCGCGGGGGAAGCCTGCGAGGACGTTCTCGCGGTCACTAGGGGTAAGGCCAGTGATGAGGTGAGAGCAGAAATCCGGGTCCGGGGAGAAGGCGACAATGGTAGAAAGGAAGATTGCGAAGGAGAAGGCGGGCGGGGTTCCTGGGTTGGCCGCCATGGTTTCGGCCATCTGCAGCAGGTAGGAGAGGGCCAAAGAGCCGCCCTGACTGAAGCCTAAGAGACCATCAAAGGGACCCTCGTCGTCAATGAAGTCTTGGAGGTGGTCGAGGGACGATTGGATGGCGTGGGGGCCAAAGGATTGGTTGAAGCATCGAAAAGGAGGCTGTGCGAACTTGCCAATACCTAAGATTACATCAGCATCGCAAAGAGTCACATGTGGAATCAACGATGTGATTTACCATGGGCTCTTTGACATTCGTACTCGCCATCGAGGAAGACGAATTCGTAGCTCGCGTCGGCCCTGTGGATGAAGGCGTCGAGCTGCGATCGAAGGATGGCTCCGGACGTGCCGTAGCCGTGAAGACAGAGGATTCTCATCGTTGCGGCTGCTCCATTGTGACTACAAGCGTGCCTTTCAGGGCTGCTGATACTGCAAGAGGTGGTGGCGGTATTATCTTGGGTGTTGAGGTGGCTTTGGACGGAGAGGGCAAACGGACGAATCGGTTATTTTGTTTCTCGGCCTGTTATTTCGAAGGAATTAGTCCCTGTAGTCTGCAGGAGCGTTCATCCTCCAATAAGCAGCCAGCTCGTAAGCAATCGCACCTCGTCCCATCCTGGGCTTTCTGCCTGCTTGGCTTCCCGCTTCCGCGCGAGAAAATTTGGTCAATGAATAAGTAAGGTAATAAGAGATACGGAGTAAGGAGGGCTGAAAGGGGGTGGGGTGGGGCGTGTATAACCAAATCAGATGGAGGGGCACTAAGGCAAGGTCCCTTTCTGTCCGCACTTCCCGTTTCGGAACCCGGCATGACTTTGGGCGGCGGCCGCCCGCCTGCCCGTTCGCTGACGGTGTCCACCCGGCGCCGGGTGGGGCTGTGCCTGAGGTAATGTTCCAAACCCAAACGGAAGTGCCGAAGTACCCAGACACAATTTCGAGGCACGCATTCGATTCTAAGATTAGTTTGAAACGCCTGTAATATCGTGGTTCGTATTGCACATTATCTCGAATATTTGCGCGGTTGTCAGTGACAGAATAATAGGCCGGGCAATGTCCCAGCATACGTTCTATGGCCTTCTGCCTTGAGGATCGTTTTATCTTTCTTATCGTACTCATTTCCTACATAATCCCTAGCTATCTTAGGCTGTTCAAGGTACATTATTCACAGAATACAAAGCAGTTGATGAAGAGAAGAGATATTAACAGTAATAACGATAATAATAACGATAACAATAGCAAAGATATAGACAAGCGTATGAGTTGAGTCGATGATTATTACGTCATTCACTTGCCAGGTACGTACCTCCAGCCCCTGATAGCGGAACGGACCGACAGAAGCCGTCAACTAATGGACGGGAATGGAAAGCGCTCCATTCCATTCGCTGGACAGAACCATTCTCACACGTTAGAGCAATCTAACGGCTGAATCTGCCACCTACCGGGCACCTCATGTGCATATCTGTCGGATTATAGCTTTCGCTGTCCCATCATCAATGGTCACGATCACAACTTTCCCTCCCGTGGACGTTTCATCTTAGCCTGTTTCAATCCAGGCACCAACGCACACCAGCCACACGTGGCGGGTAACCTTGATCTCCCGTCCACTTACGGGTAGTTCGGACGGACGATCATGTGGATATTTTCACCAGGCCCACAACAACTCAAATTTGACGTAGGCGAGCAATACGTTTCTAACAAGATTCACCAGGCCGATATGGATGCTTGAGCTTGAGTTGTAAGAGAGGTCGAGGTCAAAAAGTCGGAGTTGCGTATGTGTACAGGCAGTGTGTCTATTCTTTGCATGGGCTCTATGACAGTAAATGTATCACACCGTAATCCTGAATCCTGTTCTGATCCATCGCGCCAAATCTTTCATCAAATTATCACCAGAACCGCGAGGGAAAAAAACATTCAAGGAGATCATATCTTCACAGAAAACGTTCCAGGCTCCTGGTGTCAGCTTCCCACGTGTAAGGCTTGGTCCTTAAGGAGGGCTTCTCTGCTGCCAAGGACCCGTCTCTGGGCTTACTAGTCCAGCCACCGACCAGAAGTTAGGATCGTGCGTCGGCCTTGCCAGTGGTCGGCTTATCATCCCAGCTCTTGGGAGGCGTCTTGGGGAGCTTCATGTAGGCTCCCAGAAGGGGCAAGAACACGGCGACGGCGGCGCCAGCGATGCTCATGGCCCACGCATTGTGCAGGCCGCGCATGTACGCCCTCAGCACGCCGGTCAGGGCGTCACCAGACAAGACGTTCTTCAAGTCATACGCGCCAATGCTGAGGACCTCGGCCGGAGAGACAATCGGCGCCAGCTCGGGCAAGCTGCTGATGAGGCCGTTGTTGAAGATGGCTTGCGCCATGCCGATACCAAAGGTGCCTCCGATGAACTGGAAGAAGAGCACGTCTGACATGGCCATGCTGTTGTCTTGCTTTGGGGTGATGGCGTTGGCGATGATGACGGGAGGCTGCATCGCCAGACCCGTACCGACGCCGGCCACAAACTGGAAGCCGATCCATTGCGCGCTGGTGGAGTCGATGTCCAGCATGTAAATGAGGCCGGCTCCGATAGCGGCGAGCGATGCGCCGGTCATTAGCCATGGCTGGTACCACCCGACCAGCACGATACCAGGGGCGGAGAAGAGACTGAACAGCGCTGTTGAAGGCGATGTGATCAGCTTCTTGTCATCTACGGTGATGCGCACTTCGACTTACTCATGGGAAGAATGGTTGGCAGCAAGCGAATGCCACTTTGCAAGGGGGAAACTCCGTTGACGGCCTGGAAGTAGATTGGAAGATTGTAGGCCAAGGGGAAGAAGGAGAAGTTGATCCTGAGCACAGATTAGACACATCCTGCAATAGGAATCCGAAAGAAACAGAGTCTTACATGGAAACGAAGACTGCGCAGGCCGCGATAGTCCTCCGTTTCATGAGACGGCCAACAAGCAGGGCACGGTCACCCTGATACCATTCGAGAACGATAAAGAGTATGACGAGGACAAAGAACGCGACAAGCAGACCGATAACGGTACCCGAATTCCAGGCCTTGCTAACGCCGCCATATTCAATGGCGAGGATGAAGCATGTCAGCCCGCCGAGAACAACAGCGACACCCGGCAGGTCTAGAGTGTAGATGAAGTCCTTCCAACCGATTGGCTCGATCTTGTGGTGAGCAGGAGGCTTGTAGAAGAAAGCGAGGAAAAGAATAGAGGGTGCGCCGACAATGAGGTTGATATAAAAGCTGAAACGTCAGATCAGTACAGGTGCGCCCTAACGTCACGGTAGTACGGAGCTGTTACGCTGTAGACACTCACCACCAACGCCAAGACAGACGGTCCGTAAACGCACCACCCAGAAGGGGACCAACAACACTAGCAACACTGAAGATACCGCTAAGAAGGCCTAGGAAGGCAGGGACAAGCTTCTGGACAACAGAGACGGAGACAATTAGGTATACTCCGCTAGTCATGCCAGCACCTCCAAACCCTTGGATGGCGCGACCGACGATGAGGGTAGTGCTATTCTGAGCCACACCTGTGATGTGAAGGCCAAGTCAGCCACTGAACAAGGAATTGACTGTTGGATAATTGGTATGATGCTAGTCTACTCACCACAGATCAAGCTTCCAAGCTCGAAGACGACCACGGCGGACAAAAAGACCCATTTGATGCTGGCGTGCTTGAAGGCCTTGCCCCAGAGAGAGACGAAGCCGGCGAGGGTGAGGAGGAAACCGGAGCCATACCATCCGACTTGGTCAAGACTTTGGAATTCGCGAGTGATTTTGGGAATGGCGGTGGCGATGATACTCTACGATGGGGTGTGGTGTTAGTAAGGCAGAGTAATCACGAACGCCACGGAGAGGAGTAATAGAGGGAAAAGACAAGCGGCAGACACACCATGTCCAAGGCGACGAGAAATTGGCATAAGAGGAGAGAAGTCATGAGAATGAAGAGCTTCAATCCGGTAGCGTAGTCGCCCTCTTCCGCCTTGTCGTCATCGCCATCGGCGCTCCCAGTTCCCTTCTCGCTATCGACCGGTGCTGTTAGACCAGGGGCTGCATCGTGACTGTGGCCGAGGGTTTCTTCGGTCTTGCTCTCGTAAGAGCCCGTCAGCTCGACGCTAGGTTGTAAGCGCGGCTGGTTCTCTGGTGTCGCAGTAGCCATTACGACGGTTTTCTGTTGCTGTTACTCCGGTAACTGGTGTGATGTTGTCTGCTGCGATGGTGGGCGTGAGGTCTTGTCATTCAATGGCGACTAACAGAAAAGTCATGTAGTTGTTGTTCGTTACACCTCCTCGCAGAACACCGTTTTATTTGTGCAATGAAATGCCGTGAGATTTTGAGTGAGAAACCCCAAGAGATGGAGATGAGAGGTGAGTTCTTAGTTTTTGAACGAGAAAAGAAGACGTTTCGACGTGCCCGTAACTTGCACCTGCCTTGTATCTGGCCATTGCGAAATTGCTGAATATTCCAAAAGGTACGTACCTCGTGATAGAATGAAGAGTGAATCGGATTGTTTGCTTGCCGACTTGCCCAGATTTGTAATGTGGACCAGAGCGGTGCAAAATTAGGCCGGCTCTCAAATGGGCGGTACAGCGTGCCCTGCATTCGAATGATGAGGGTGCGGCGCAAACGCATTCTTGTCATTGGATCATTGGAAAACACCACACCTCATCACATCTCACGCCCCCCCAGTCGGGAATAATTGTCCCACCCTTACCTAAGTCATTCCAGACCCGTTTGAGACTTTTGTGTACCCATTCCTCCGCCATCTGTAAGCCGTCAATGGCAGTCGACAAGCTGTCAAACGACGAGTGCTGGTATGGCCAACGACCAATCTGGGACGGGGCTTGCTATCATTGCCCATTGCCCAATCCCAGCATCTCAATTGGACGCTATTCTGGCTGATATTCTGCATACCTTGAACAGATTCGCGAGTACTCGAATCATGTGGACAATCTTTTTCCTTTGTTTCTGTCTTTTCTTTTCGTGCCTCTTCTCGACTAGAATCTCCCCTGTTCTGTGGTCCACTTCAGGAAGGTTCCAATCAGGTTTCATCTTACCAAAGTGGCATCATTCTGGAGAAAAGGACGGGATAAAAAAGAGGAAGGAAGGCACAGCCAAGTGGGTTCGGGTCAATACCTTCCAACCACACATGCTGATCGCCACCACGTACTGACATCGGTGGGCGCTCATCCTCTGTCACACGCATCAGGAGGTGCCTCTTGGATGGAAACGCCAAAGTTGAAACTCCGTCTCTGCGGTGTAAAGCAGTGAGGACAAGCCTCTCGTTTACCCGTTTGGGTCTGAATGCCTTCAAGGACCCCAAAGTAGGTAGGCACTCCAGCTACCTACCTTACATCTTCATTCATGGGCCGTGGGGGCCGGTGGAAGTACCTTGGTGTACGTACCCCAGGAAACTCCCCGGGAAAGGAAGTGGAGGGAATGCGGTACCTAAACACGTGCTTACTGTGCAGGAAAGATGTGTACTTAGGTAGGTACCGTGCCTTGGTGACAATCGTGGACGGCAATGGAAGTCCACTCGCCAAGCGGCCAATCGGAGACCCGCTGAGCCTGAAGGAGGAACGGCGCGCTACCTAAGGTACCTTAGGACAACGGCTGGCTGCTGCCTGCATCCATCCCGAGGCCACCCTGGTTCCGCCTACCTTATCCGTTGTCTTGCGTGCTTGCCAGGATGGAATATTTTAGTGACTTTTGTTAGCTTTGCGATGGAAGGTCTGAATCACAATTGTGCCATCGAGGCTTCCCATCCCGCACACCTTACGCAGCCTTGGACGTTCTCGATACGTTACCTGACCGGATGAGATGCCGCTCACTCGATGACACCCTCTGTCCGAACTTGAGCACTTCGCAAGCATTTATCTGGGAGTTTTCTTGATATTACCTCCCGGTCCTTTGGGAATGCCAATTGGCCGAGTCACCCTCTTTCATCCGTCTTCCTCTTCTATGAATGTTACTCAATTCGACTCCCTCATGATCATATGACATATCGTCCCCGATGGCACACAGCAGCATCTTTGACTACAGCTCCGAGGTGACCAAGATACCGATCTATCATCTTTTATCTCGGAGAGGTCTTACAGACTTTGTCGCTGACTTCTTGCTCCAAACAACCAGGGGTCCCCTGGGCCGCAATCACAAGCCTCAATATCATCGTCGTACGAGTCTAGCGACTGGCATGAGTACGAACAGGACCAAGCACAAGCAATCGCGTCTACATCGGCATCGGCGTCGACGTCGACGTTCAAGTGCAGTTGTGCCCGAAAGGCATCAAGGCTCCTCAAGAAAATCCCAAAGGAGGGTATCGTCTCGTTCGATGCCGTCATGCAGCTTCACCACTCCGTCGTCGAACAGTGGCGCCAGACCACACGCTGCCGTCATTGCAACAATGGCAATATCAACAATGCCAACGTCACCTGTGCCTTGACCACAGCCTCCGAGAAGCTCCTATCTCTTTTCGAGGCCACCACCCACGCCTACACAGCCACCGACTACTTCTCACAGACATCGCCGGATCGTAAGTCCAGCGTCTACTGTCGATGATTCTATTTTCCTCTGTCTATACTTTCATCTCTATCGCCCCACAGCCTCGGCATCGGCCTCTATAACAAACTGACGAACGGCGTGGCAGGCCTCGGAAGCGTCCATCTCTTTTCACCTAAGCTTCCCACCACCACTGTCACTTGTACCCGGACGCAGATGACCCTCGGAGGCTTTCTTCTGCAGGACGACGAGGCAAATATTCTCGCCGCCCAGATTATCTACAAGAGTCTAGTGACCCACCACAGTTTGCTCCAAGACTTCCAGTCTACGCAGGCTCTCAACGACAGCGACCAGTCCTTCATTAACGATGGAGGAGGCCTACAGCGTATCATTGACAGGCTTTTGAGACTTCTCGGCCGCTTGCAATGGGAACAGGACACCATAGAACGCTGAGGTCGGGGAACGGCAGCCGTCAGGTGTCTTTCAAACCTGTTCACCTTAGAATGGATACATCTATGTCCCGGAAACCCGTGTGCCTGACTTTCATAAAAGCCATCAGATAAGCCGTCTCTAGCTCCAGCAAGAAATGCAATGAGCGAATGTACATTACAAAGCACATCCTTTCCAGCTCCATGACTGCGCAGAGTAATTTCTCTGTCATGTTTGCAATTAGATTTCGGTAGATATATGCCCCTCTTTGCTCGATCCATCTTCCAGTCAGTCGCCATGTGCTCTTCCAACGCTCTCAGCATTTTAATCTGGGCCGAAATCTCAAGTTCAAAGGCTGTTTCTCCCAGACGCTCCACACGTGCTTATCAGTGTACCATTGCTCCTGGCCCTTGACCAACTCAAAATCCAGCCGGTAAAGGATTTTGCAGATCATCAGCCGCATCTCTGAGTACGCCAGATTCTTCCCGGCGCAGTCTCGGGGTCCGTAACTGAAGGGCTTGAAAGCCGCCTTGTTGTCGTTTTCGAACCTCGGATCGTACAGAGGATGCGTCTTGGAGAGCCAGCGCTGCGGACACCAGCTCTCTGCGTCAATGAAGTTACCCTTGTTTCGCATAGTCGCCACTTGGTTCACATGGAGCAGCGTCTAGCGATGATTCATGTCAGTCTCGTCATAGGTGTAGAGGCAATGGTACAGAGCGACTAGGAGGAACTCACACCGCGAGGGACCCATTTGCCCTCAAACATGGCTCCAGGAGACTGACGAGGTGGCGTCTCGACGACAGTGGGGAAACAACGCAATGTCTCATCTATACATGCCCGTAGGTATGGTAGATGCTGTGTGTTGACTAGGTTGATGTCAGATTCGGTCTTGTATGCAGACCGAACCTCTTCAATCAAGGGTTCCAATGCCGCTGATGACATGCCGGCAAAGAAGAAAAAGCCGCTTACAGCCGACGCTGTCGTCTCGCTGCCGGCACCAATCAGCAACCCGCTGTTCATCATGATTTCCTGCTCCGAGAAGCCCGGCTTTCCGTCGCGCGTCTCCCGCATCATATACGTCATGAAATCGCGCCGGCCGTCCTTGGGCTCGGCGCCCATAGCCATTCGCGCTTTCACCTTCGAGTCGCCTAGCTTCATATTGTCCATCATGGTCGAGATGGCGGTCCAGATCTCACGCCAGCCCACAAATACGAGGAAGAACGGTGTGAGGTGCGGCTTCGCCAGGATCATTCGGCTGTACGCAAAGCCACGGATGGCCCTGAAGAATCCCGAAACATATGGGTGAAAGCTGCTGTCGTCGAGGTTGTGGAATGATTCGGCGAAGGTCAGATCTCCAATGACATCAAACGTGGTGTAGTTGAGCCAGGTCGCAATATCCACGGCACCCGACGCTCGCTCAAGGTGGTCGACTAGCTTCTCGATGTAACGACCGATGATTCCCTCCTGCTCCTTGAGCGCAGCGTCACTGAAGGCGTGGTTCAGCTGGCGCCGCATACGGCGATGCTCGTCCCGAGGCGCAGCAACGATTGTCTTGTAGTCGCCTGGGAACAGCTGGTTCGGCACTTTGGCGAACTCATCCATGCCGTGCACTGTGGCGTTGAGGGAGAATACCTGTGTCCAGGCGATACTGCCGTCCACCATCAGGCGGTTCGGCCCGAGGCGCACAATGTTGCCGTACTTCCGTTGAAGACCTGGAGCCTCACGAGTATAGGTGCCCCTGACGTTGGCCCGCCACAGCCAGAAGAGATCCGACGCTCCCCACCACTTGGGGCCTGGATACTTGGAAAGGGGATGGAACCATAGCCGATAGATGGTCAAAACAGCCCGGTGTATGGCGATCTACATGAGTAAGGGTGTCAGCAAGGCCACACCACCATAAATGCAATTGCGCCACACCAACGATAAGGCAAAAGAACTTTGGTATTCATCCACCCACCAGAAATGTCAACACCCCCAACACAAATTGAATTTGGCCCGTCGGCGTGTATTGGAGTGGAGCGAGAAGGCTCGCCCATGTCTTGGAAAGTATCATTGTTTACCGTCGATAAGGGATCACAATCACGGAGGCTGTAAGCATAACCACACCAACGGCAGAAACGGCAGTGGCCGACTGGTTGCCACCCCTTGAACATTGGTCTCAGGATTTTATACGGACTGTTCCCCTTTTGAACCCTTCATTCGAACAAGGTGCGGAACCGGCGCCACTCCCGTGTCGTGCATGATCCTTCCAGTCATGTCGTCAGATTCCCGTCTCCCTTTGGGGGATTTCAAAGGTGAGACACTGCATTTGTACAATTCATCCGAAGCCGACGGCTAAATTAATGTGATGTGCAGCTTATCAAATGTCGCTTGTACCTATCTGTCGACCGTACATGCATGTCGTACTTAAGGCCAATGATAAAAGACCCGACACATGCTTACCACAATGTAACATCGGCTGCTTTGGTTGGATTTGTAACTCGGCATAATCCATCAAGATGCCAATACATTGGAAACAATTTCTCAAGTTCAGATTCTTGTTGTAAGCTTTTAAGCGAGCTCTGTAGCTTCTGGGACGGATAGACGTAATGCAGGCAACAAAGGTGACTTCCACTTGAGTCACGTCGCACCGATTCCCGATTGCCCATGATGGAGATCGTATTGGACCTGCTTGCTCAAGCCCGCGGCAACACTTATGTGACCTTCACTGTGGCTGTATTGTCTCTGGTTGTCTTCTTCTACTTCAACTACAGCACTCAGCCGTTCCGAGGTATTCCCTATGTCGGGGGTCCAAAGTGGGACATTCTGAATATCAAGGCACAATATCGTTTCGTGACGGACTGTAAGAATCTCATCAAAGAGGGTCTTCAGAAGGTGAGAGATGGTTCATTTCACACCGAAGTCCTTGGAAAGAGAGTTTTATGACTAAAATCGTCGCGCTCATGTAGTACAATGGACCTTTCCAGGTCATTGGCTACGTGCCCATCACCGTCTTGCCCCCAAGATATGTCCCGCTTGTCAAGGACCACCCGAACCTGGATTTCGGAAAGTCTGCCGAGAGAGTATGTTCGAGTTTCTTACGTTGTTTCAATTCGATTCTCACTCTCTGGATTCACATTTCATGATAGGAATGATGATTTCTCAGGATCTAACCAACAAACATAGAGGCTATTTGGGCAATACCCAGGTCTGGACTGGGCGCACAAGATCAATGAGGACCGCATCTTCCAGGAATCTCTGAGGATTAATATGACTCAATATCTCAGTGAGTCTTGTCCACGATGCCAGCTTTTCTCTATTATTAGTCATTAACACCTAGCGCTTTTTCCAAATCCTAGGCGAGGCCACACCACTTTTAGCAGAAGAAGCACATGAAATCCTCAGCGAGTTCTTTCCACAGACGACCGGTAAGCTCGATCTGTTTCTCTCTATTCCTTGACTGTGGCTAAACCCCTCACCAGAATGGACCTCATACACCTTTGGCAAAGACGCCGCAGAAATGGGCGTGCGCCTCTCAACCCTCGTTTTCCTCGGCAAGAGATTCACCAAAAACAAGGAGTGGCTCTACATCTGCACGCAATACCCGCAAGGCATCTTCGGCGCCATCGGCGGGCTACTCTCCACGCCCAAATTCCTCCGACCCGTTCTCTACCGCTTCCTGCCCCAGATCATCGCCCTCAAGAAGTACGGCGAGGTCGCCAGGACGCTCATCCTCCCCGAGATTGAGGAGCGCCGGCGGCTGCGTGATGCCGGGGCTGATATCAAGTTCAATGACGCACTGGAGTGGTATTACAAGAACTCGTCCAAGCGCGGTAAGGAGGAGGACTTTGATGCCGTGAGCGCCATGATCTCGCTTGCGTTTGCGTCCACGCATACGACGGTCGATTTGCTGTGTAATGTTCTGTATGACCTGGCGGCTCATCCTGAGTGCATCGGTCCGATGAGGGAGGAGATTGATAAGGTTCTCGCTGAGGACGGGGGCTGGAAGAAGACGACGTTGTATAAGATGAGACTGATGGATAGTTTCTTGAAGGAGACGCAACGGATGAACCCCGTTCAGCTGAGTACGAAGTCCTCCAAATTGCAGCACCAAGAATCCGCCAGAAAAAAAGCCTCGATTCACTAACACACAATCCTACACAGCCGCAATGAACCGCTACGTCAAACAAACAACCATCCTCTCAGACGGCACCCGCCTACCCAAGGGCTCGCTTCTCGCCATCTCGCTCGAGGGGCTCCGCGACGCCTCGCAATTTGCGGACCCGGATGTCTTTGACGGCTTCCGCTTCGCGCGCAAGAGGCAGGAGCCAGGCCAGGAGAACCAGTGGCAGTTCACGTCGACGCGCAACGAATTTCCCTCTTTCGGGCACGGGCAGTGGTCCTGTCCCGGTAGGTTCCTGGTCGCCAACGAGCTCAAGATCTTTTTGGCGGAGCTGCTGTTGCGGTATGATATCGGGTACCCGGCGGGTGTGACGCGGCCGCCGTGTACGTGGTTTGCTACGGAGAGTCAGGTGAATATGGATACGCCGCTGGTGTTTAGGTTGAGGGAGAAGGTGTGATCACTATGGGGGGATTTGATGGGATCAAGATTTTGGTTGCCTCCCATACGCCCCTTTTGGGTACGGTCGCATGTTTAGTGAGACCAATGACTCCAATATCTTATTTTATTTTGGTCTTATTTGTGGAGTATTGTGTTGCTGGACGGAATTCCACGTAAAAATGAAGCATGGAAATAGAAATGAACAAAGTGATGGCAGGAAGTTGTGTAATCAAACGCCACATTATTGCAATAATCCTTGTTGCAGTGTTCAGATCATTCTTCATATAAATGCGTGGAAAAAACGGCCGCTGCTAGGTGAACTTCCATTCCTAGCTCCTGGTTCTGTTATATTGATACTAATCTTATGTGAGCTGATAAAATCTGTAACATCCCAACAAGTGAGCGCAGCATTTGTAATCCTGATAAATAGACGAGTGTTCAGAGCGAATATTCTCGGTGAGTCCAGTGAAGCAGTAAGAAGTTTCAATTGTTATCGGATTTCGTGATATCATCTTGTCAACATGATCCTCGGCGAGTTAGGGGTGATGCGAGCTTGCCGTCGATCAAAAGAACCACATGAACCACTTAGTAACCTTATAGGAGTTTCTGAGCTTTCAAGAAGCCTTTTGAGCCTTTCGACGTGCCACTAGCTTTGCTTTCCATACTTGCGCTATCCACCACAAATCAGCTCTAGCCGTCGGCCCTCGTCACCCACCCCCAGACCTGAGTCGCTTCGACTAAAAATCATCGAAAAAAACATACAACACCAGGTATTCGCTGATCGTCACCGACTCAACTACTAATCCGGCCCTCATTGGCTTATCTATGGGAGAGCGGACGGGATCCCGAGTTTTCCAATGGGTATGGTCGTATGTGTTTATGTTAGGTTGCAAGGACGCTTCTAGAGGTGCAGCAAGAGGAACGCTACCTAAGGTTTGGAACCGCGCCTTGTGGGCTGCAGCGAGTCTGCTTGTACTGCATCGACATTAGGAGATGTCTCACGAGGGCATAAACCCGTTCTCAAGGATTTATGATGGTCGACCCATATGTGCTTCCCTTCTTGCTCATATTCACTTACTCCTTGTCTTCTCCCGCTTTCTCACAAGCTCTATGACCGACCAGTATGAGGACTAGCCAGATATGTAGGCTCTGATGGCAATAGACTGCAGAGTTATATCAGATTCTAAAATTGTCACTTCAGAGGGAGATAGGGTCATGATTTTTTGACGCTATGGGGCGTTTCAGTGAATGATCTGCTTTAGCGGCATGATCTTGACTACTTGGGAGACGTTGGCGGCATCGTCAGTGACGTCTCCCCACATTGGAATGCCAAGGTCAGTGGCCTAAACCCGAACCAGACGAGATATTAGTGGCATTGAGATCAGTGTATTGCTACTTATCAAACTACATGGTTTTATCGATTTTATGTCCATCAGAATGGAAGAGGGTCTTTGAGCACGAGTAATTTGTGCGACAAACAATAGAAATAGCACCACGTCGTTGGATGATAGATGCTTGCGTCGAAAACACCAACCAAGCCACAGCAGTGATGTCAGTCGTCCAAATCTATAACATTCGTCAGTACTTCATCCGACATCAGTAAGCCCACAATCATTTCAAAAACAAATCTAACTACAAACTATCTCATAACGAAACTAAGAACTAAGTAAACTGATATTACATCTCATGTAGGTATCTTGATTAACAAGGTTTTCAATGATTACTCTTATTTCAACATGACTAATTTTGTTTTGAGGTATTCAGTCGCGTAGTCTCATTATAAATACGCTACATAGTTGGTGCAGAGAAGGTTTGGGTTATCAGAGATTATTAGGGGAGATTATGTTATCATTATTATCCACCAAGTAGCTTATGGAGCAGAGTTGCGGTTTTAGCAAACTGCGAGGTTGTGAAGAAGAAAGACTGCTGACGATGCTAGCTGGCCTGATGAGTGTCTCTAGGCGATCTTTCTCCAGGCTTGCTGCGGCCGCTGCACAGCGCCCAGTATTCTCGTTTCGACTCGGCTGAGCTGAAGAGACGGTGGCGTTCAGTACACTTGATCCAGTCTTTATCCTTGCAAATAAAGCTATAGTTACTGGAAGTTTCCGGCCGTGGCTAGCTTTTGATAACTCGCTACACCTGTGATGTGGCTGCAGCCTGCAGGTAAGCAGCCACGCAGCCTCAAATTGGCCCAGGACATTCCAATGTTGAACAACGATATTTGATTGGCTCAGCATGCTAACTCCTTGTATGTGTGAAACTAGCCAAAATATCAAAACTCTAGCGATGCCAAGATTCGGCGCAGTGTAATCTACACATTCGGCGTCAGCTGCAACAGCCCCCACTGCGTTGGGTGGCTGAAGATATGCTCTCCCTTAGGCGGCACAACACTGTAAGACTCCTCGTGTGGTCAACTCCGCTCCCAGCCCCTCATCCAGTGACAGCCTCCTGACATCTAATAGGCTTCGAGCCGTGTTGTAAAGGACCCAGTACCGCGATGGAGTATTGGGAGGAGACAGGGCTGGTCCTAAGGCCCTAAGGCTACGTGCAAATCACAAGCGGCAGATGCATTACCGGTAGACAGCCAGGAAGAGGAACTGGTAGTACGGAGCAGGGATCTTGGCTCGCATTTCTCAACCCACGGAACAACATGATGTCCATTGATGACTGCTGGCGTACAGAAATAGACCAACGAAAAGCAAGACATGGCTTTGTCACCTCAACTGTGCCACCTCTTGTACCACCGTTACTTAAGCCTTTTCTCAAGTACTTTAAGTACTCCCTTGCGCATAGCTGAAAGCCATTTGTTCCTATCATCCTATTACTACATACCTTAGGCTATTAAGTTGGCTTCTCCTTCCAATCTACGGTTCACTCGCAGCTGACGAGTGCGGTAAAACATGAGCTTCCTTCAGCCATGGACTGCAGGGCCAAACAAGAACTACACCAACAATTTCGCATATTCCATTGGCACCAAGGTACGGTTTGCTTGGTCCATTGACTTCAGCAACCCGGAACTGCAGCTTTGGCAGAATAACCATCCAGGAGATAGACAAGGAGGACCTAATGCCATCGTTGAAGGTTAGCAATGTGCCGAGACTAAGCTTCTTCTCCCTGATATTAACCGAAGATTTAGCGTCAATAGAGAATTCGGTGTATACATGGATCGTGTCGTACGAAGGACTCAATCCATCCTTTAATCACGTCTATTACTTTCAACTCCAGCAAGCAGAGAATGTGGCTGTTTCCCACTACTTCAATATTACCGACAAAGCAGATGGCAGTCCGACCTCAGCGATAAGCCAAGCGACTAGGTCCTCAACGATCGCAAACGGAGTACCGTCTTCATCCCGAACAGAAACCCAGCCTGGAGTGACAGCGACTATCACGGACCATACGACGGCTGATCGGAGGCCCCTTACAAGTGGAGCAATTGTAGGCATCGCTGTTGCTTGTGTGGTGCTCATAACAATTGCCGGTGGACTGTGGTGGTGGGGGAGGCGGCGGCGGAGACAACGGAACAGTGGAGAGGGTCATACGAATGTCGAGAAGATTTCGAGCAATCCGAGTGTGCAGCACAACAAGCAATACCTCGGCTTGAACACTTCATCGGAGGCCGACGGTCATCAGATTCATGAAGCTCCCGGGATGGAACGGCAAGTCAACATGTACGAACTTGATGGTGGCCCATCGAGAATTTAGTGTTATTTGAACAGAATAACAGGATCCCGCGTGTTCCTACTTTGTACGGTTTTGTTTCCCCTCTTTGCTTTTGAGGACTAGTCCAGAAACTTGGATACCACGAGGAGGCCACAAGCGCCCACAGCTCGCGTTGGTGTTCAGGTGATAGAAGCTAGGAGCATTCATATTTGAAACATGCAAATGGCCGCTTTCAGGATAGATCAACCGAGTTTTAACATGAGTAGCCGGAGGGCGAACTGAATATTAGGTGCATTTCGGTTGCCTCATCCAACTCAGCACCCGTTAAGCTATGTCTCCAAATGGACCTATCATGACCTGCTCCGAATTGATACGTTGTCTGTTCTTAGGCATCTTCCCTCCTGCCTCATTCAACTGGCCAGGATGAAAGACAGCGAATGTTACCATGACAGAGAACATCAAAAAAGAGTCAAAAATGTACATCATGGCTTCATGCTGATTGACGAACCCGTACCAGCCCTCCGCGAATTCCACTGCCCTCACAAGGTTTCGCACCCAGATAGCCACCACCGAGATGATCAGGGTCCAAACATAACGTCTCCAATGTTGTGAGTAAATCGTTTCCCTCTGCGTAGCCCGCTGAAAGCGCATGACGAGAGCAAAATAGATGACCAAAACGCAGAGCTGGAAAAGTAAACCACCCAAGACAACATGGCCTCCAATTTCCATGATCTTTGGGTTCGCAATTACTTGTACAAGTGAACCGCCGATTTGTGTGCAGAAGGCGATGATATCCGTGAGAATAAAGATACTGGTAGGGCTGCACTTCCGCCTTTGATGGCCTAGCAAGGTCTCTTTGAGTCTTCCGAGATTGACGTATACGGTTGCGGAGATGAAGACAGGCGCAACTAGAATGAGCATGAGCTGCAACATGAATGGCTTGGGAGATAAAGGCGCTGAGCCTGCCCAGGCGCGCCCCAAGTGGCCAAATGTGTCACCTATTGAAGTCATGTGGTGTCAGATTCCTGAGTAGTCTCGTCGATGCTACAAACTTGAAAGGAGTATTAAGACCAAGAAGGCAAATGTTTTGACACTTACAGATTCCCCCGAGTACCATCGGCATGAAGTATTTCGTCTTATATTTACGGACCAACCAAACATGATAGACTGAGATACCTGCAAAAAGAAACAAGAAAATGACACCTGCGGCTTTTGAAGGCGTGTACGGGTAGAAGAGGACTTTTCCATCCTCGAAATGAACGAGACCCATTCTAGCTAGACCTTGAGATTGGGGGCCAAGGAGGTCTTTGATCTATGGTGGAAATGTTTCGAGACAAATGAAGACTTTTCCAGATTCGGAGTTACGGAAACAAATCGACGCTATAAAGAGTGTGAGAAAAAATTGTAGTCAAAGTAGTTTTTAGTGATATTGCTCGTTATGGTAGACAAGTCGCAGTATATAAGCAGCAAGCCAGAACGGTAGGTCCGTACTCAAACACAGGCGCGCCTCAATGGGAGCGAGCCAATCGCTGTATTTTCGTATCCTCGTGTCCTGATACGGCCCCACCCGGCTTCGCCGCTCTCATATTCCCACTTGTAGTTTCACTTCGACGGAGTGTTATGATTATATGTACAGCAAAATTTAATTAACATTGTTAAGGATTAGCGCTTATGTCTCTAAAGATGCTTGAAGTATTCCAAGTACTGGCGAATTCAGGAGCCAGCTGCCGAACCTCCCTCTATACGGACTTCAGCCAAGGTACGCGAGACAAAAAATGTGCCGATGCCAACCCATGTCGGCTTACCTAACACGATGAGTGCTCAATGGTGTTAGCACATTAAGAAGGTGTCTGGCTCTTTTTCCTCTGTTTAGAAAGAAATACTAATGCCTTTCTCAATGTTGTGCTTGGATGAACTACCTGAACTTAGATAAGGAGGAACAATATGGAATATTGAGAACTGATTGAGAGCTGATTCGTCATTACGATCGGTGGCGATGTACTGGCGCCGGTCTTGACAGGAAAGTAATTTTTTATCTCTTTTGAAATCACCTTGAAGTACCAAGAGATTACTACGTACTAGGTGCCAAATTCATGGTGATCAATCTCCATAAGGGATGTTTACCAGTCCCTAGGCTGAGCTCATGTCTCATTGCCAGAACGGACGTAGATTATCCCAATACATTCCATCTACTATGTCAGGCAGTGAAATTTGGCAGTTTTCTTCCAGCTCTGAGTCTTGATAGTCTTCAGGCTTTGTCTTTCTTGGCGACATCTCGTTGTGCCACTTTTGTGATCGGCGCCGAGCTCTGGCCTGCCATGGATGGTCCCAGTAATCCTCGTCCTTTTGTATAGTTTCGAAGCATTCGTCCAAAGCCTGGTCCCCGGTTGGGAAATGTGGTTTTGCATTTGGCGAAGGCGAGGGATAGAATCCAGTATCATCCAAAAATACCCATGCCCTTTGTTCGTACATTGTAGTGAGCGTATCATAATTTGGAATAATCCGGGAGTGAAGCATCTGGTACATACCTGGGCCATCCTCAGAATTCTTCTTCACTTCACCCTCTTCCACTGCATTCCCTTCTGCTTCAGATGCTTTCACTTCACGACGAGATTCAAAGCTTCGTCTGAGATAGTGGAGGCCCCCCACCTAAGGTCATTCGTTCGACGAAAATCCTGAACCACCTCTTGAGGCGGTCCCGTTCAGGTTGTCCAGCTCTTGCGGATCGAAGAAGGATGGTGACGAGGTCGAAGTCATAACGCGATAACGCTGGTGCAAGATAACGTCCGCAGCCCATATCGTAGGCATAGGCCCCAGGGTCGACGCATAGGCTATCTGGGTATAGCAAACCGGGGGTTTGAGAGGACCCAGAACCTAGGACAACTTCTGGTAGCCAGGAACTGCTGCACTGGGCAAATATGGCCCCGTAAAGAGATTTCAGATACTCGCTAACACACAGAATTGCCTCTAGGTCCCATTGTTGAAAATTTCGACCGCTGTATCGATACAGTGCCTCTTTGCAGAGTTGTTGGACATTGCTATCCATCAAAGAATTGAGCTGGTACCGTAGGAAGGCTCGCAGTAGTCGCTTTCTTTCTTGACCTGTAAGATTGACGGCGTTGAATCTAGAACAGACTGCCCGACCTTTGAATCTCAACTTAGGTTCGATTCGAGACGGGAGACACAGATACTCCCGCGGGGGGAAGACCGCAGTGGCTTTCGTGAGATAGTCTTGAATGAAAAACATTAGTCCTTGATGGAGATTACTGATTTTGTTGATTAAGGTCTGGTTTTGGTTTTTTAGAGGCGATAGAACGGGTTGGTGAATTGTTGCGTTGCCCAAGAGAGGCAGGGCTGGCGGGCTAGCGCTTCAAAGTCAGCAGCAGACCGTGAAGAAAAGAGGACAATTGCCATGGCGTCTTGTAACATGCCATCATCAAATTCGGAGGCCAGTAGCTTCTTAGTTATATATCTCTCTTTGACGCAGTAAATTGCCCAAGCATGATAGGTGAGGCTTGGATCAGTTGCGAAGTTGTACCGGGGCATTGGGTTGATATAAGTACCTTCACACGGAGCTCGGCCGGTAGCTTGTTGAAAGGATCCATTTTGATAAGCTCTCTGTATTCTTGATATTTTTGACTATATTCGATATTCGATGGGATGTTTCGGTAGTGGGTTTCGCTTGATTGACGGAACCGTGTTCAACGTGGAACTGGCTTGATTGTTGCATGATCATAAGTACTGAAGGCGTGGAGAGAGAGAACGGGGCTGACGCTCAATATAATACCTGAAGCCTGAACTTCGGAGAAAGCTACCGCTCAAAGCCTTTTCCGATTGAAAATGAATCAAAATAAAAAGTAACAGTTGCAAACTTTACCCGATTTTGGATGGCTGACAATGCTGTTTAAGAGCAATTGAGGGACAAGATTCAATGCGATAAATAAACTAAACCATGCGAAAAAGACAGGGCATCGACTCTGACCACGACAGTCTGGTCGAGCATAAAGTCTTCGCCCAGTCCGTAAACACCGCAGCAGACGCGAGGCTGTGTCCACCCCAAAGCTTCGACCAGGTTGACTTCTGGAACCAAGGCGACATCTAATCAGGCGATCACGATGATGGTCTGCAGTACAGTCACGGTAATATTCAATCGTTAAGTTCAATACTGTTATCCCCAAGGTATCTATACTCTCATTGACACCAACTGTGCGTTTAGTCAATGAAGGAGAGGCAGTCACTCCACCGGAGATCCCACCGGTTAGCCCACCGGAGATTCGTATTTTGCCGTCTAGGCGCGAGGGGGGTCCGCGACGGCAACGTACTTGATCTGCATTTGCTCGCGAATAATGTAACTACGGTTTGAGAGATTACAAAGATTCCGGCGGATGAGTTGGCGAATGTCTCGAGGTCCATCGTCATCTAGCCCACAGGCTGCCACCCGGTCAGGGAACCCTTTATAAGAGTGCTCCCACGATTATCTCGCATATAGGCGTTCTATGTAGCTGAAAGATACACAACAGATTCCAAAATCTTGCAAAGAATAATCTCTTCCTTTTGTGGTCATGCTCGTTTACTTCGTCTTCCTCCAATTCTTGGCCTGGGCTGCAGCCCAGATCAATTTCACCAACCCCATTATTTGGCAAGATCTCCCAGACATCGACCTAATCCGCCACCGCGATGCATACTACTATTCAGCCTCAACCTTTCAGTTTTCACCTGGAGCAGTAATCCTACGCTCTTACGATCTCGTCAACTGGGAATATCTCTCTCACTCGGTACCAAGTCTGGATTTCGGCGACACAGAGGGCTTCGATCTCGTCTCCGGCCCTGGCCAGCGCTACAATCAGGGCATCTTCGCATCCTACTTCAACTACCGCAAGAGCACCGACACGTTCTACTGGGGAGGATGTATCGTGGGCGACTGGAAGACCTATGTCTACACCGCGCCCGCCGTGGAAGGCCCCTGGACACAGAGCTCCGTCATCGATATCTGTCTCTACGATGCGGGCATGCTCATAGACGACGACGACGACACTATATATGTAGCGCATGGCAATACCAACATCTCCGTTGCTCAGTTGAGCGATGATGGCCTACGTGTTGTCAGGGACGAGGTTGTCTTCAATTCGACAGAAGAGCTCGGCTACATTGAGGGATCTCGCTTCTACAAGAGGAACGGCGCCTGGTACCTCTGGATCGTCAAGCCAGTCCCGAACCAAATCGTGCTCAAGTCGACAACTGGACCATTCGGGCCGTATGAGTGGAGATGGGTGCTGCAAAGCAACGGCAATCCAGTTCCAGGCGCCGGCAACCCGCACCAAGGCGCTCTCGTGAGCACGCCCGACGACAAGTGGCATTACATCGCACACCTCGAAGCATACCCAGGAGGCCGTATACCCGTCCTCGCACCCGTCCACTGGGACGATGACGGTTGGCCTCATGTGGACTTTGTGGATGAGCAGTGGGCGAGCTCATATCCCTACCCTCTCCCAGAGCACCCAGTCAAGCCCATCACTGGCACAGACAAGTTCGAAACACTCGGTCCCCAATATCAATGGAATCATAATCCAGATAACTCGGCATGGGCTATCAACGACGGCCTCGAGCTCCATACGGCGACTGTCACGGACGACTTCTTCCGCGCTCGGAATACACTCACGCATCGTATTCTTGGGCCTCAGTCTACTCTCACCATTGAACTCGATCACTCGCAGATGGTTGACGGCGATCGAGCGGGCGTTGTCCTATTCCGCTACGCTGCCGCTTGGATTGGGATGATCAAGAGTGAAAACAACACCAGGGTAGCTATGGTGAACGACATCCTGATGATTCCTGATGATGGATGGCATACCGTGAATAAGGGCGACGAGATCGCGAGTGTGGAGGTGAGTGGTGCTACAGTCTGGTTGCGCCTCGAGGTTGGCGTAAACTCGTTCTATAACCAGGAGGGACGGTTTTCCTGGAGCACTGATGGTGTCAACTTTGAGCCTCTCGGTGAGCCACACGAAGAGATTGACCGTGGCATCCTCCACTTCATGGGGTATCGGTACGGCGTCTTCAACTATGCCACACTTGCTCGAGGTGGTGCTGTCACTGTCAAGTCTCTTAGCATCTACGAGTAGTGAACTCTCCTTGAGCCTTCTGCCAAGATGAAACTTGGTGGTATGTCAACAAGTGTTCGCTTGGAATCGATTGGCATTCGGGGTTCTCGGTTTTGGGGACAGCATGCACTTCCCCGGCTTGGCATTCTTGATAGATTACCATCATGAATGATCAATCCTAAGATGTCAGCATTAAAACCAACATAGCACAGACTTCTGAATAACCCATCCCAATCATCTAGCATGCATAAACCTGTCTCATTGATCGCAAATTCAAAGTAGCTGCATGTCTGCCACTAAACACAGGCACACAAGCCAAAAGCACATCGCCTTGAACAAACACGTGCTAGCACAGATCTCGTCGACGTACTGTATATGCCTACCTCGATGCGCCCGCATCCACGAGGTCTTGCAAGCGATCCGCGTCAGACGTCTGAATCGTCTGGCGTACACTCTCTACAATTCAGGTCTAGCCGTGCCGTACAGCCGGAAAGACATACGCGTCCGGGGGCGGAGAAGGGAGATCCATCGTCCGAGAACCAAAACCCCCCTTGAAAGCCCGCCGCGCCGTCCGATCCGGCCCCGTCTCCTGCGCCACCACCAAAAACCCCTCCCCCGGCCGGGAGTCCCGCTACTGCGCGCGCGTGTGTGAAACTGCGAAAATTGCTGGGAACTTGTATTTGATATTCACATGTACTCTGTACGGAAGAAAACCTCTTAAGTAAAAACGGCCCAGTCTAGAACTCCCATTGTGGAACCGCTTTTTTCAATGGGGTAAAAGTCCAGGCCTTTCGTTCCTATGGTCCTCCGCTCCGCCAACGCGTGCTTCCCGCCATGGATGCATGGACCAACGAACCACGCAAATGGGTGACAAAGCAGGGAGGACAAAGGTGCCGTTCACCAGAACCAGGCGCCTTCATACAGCGGCTATAAGTGTTGTAGTTACTATACGCTTTCTAAAGCATATTCTATGCTGAACTCATGAGGAGCAAAAAGCAACGATATTGATGATAGTAGTGGTAGCAGAAATAGTAGTAGCAGAGATGGAAACAGCAGGAACAGTAGTAAAATGAACAGCAGCCATAGGAATGGCAGTTGTGGTCATAGCAGTGACACTAGCAGTGAATACCTTAGGAACAGCAACAATAGAGCAAAGGCATCAAGTGGGAAACAACTGTACCACCCACATGCTACTGAACTAGAAACCTAACTCTCAAAGGTTTGGGCGTCTCCAAACAACCCACATCGGCACTTGGTCAGTGGTCCCTGATGCAATCCCAGGAAGAAAGTCCACCAAATGGTCAGATTGAACTCTATCACAGCATCGATGCCTCGTTCCAAAGGGTGGGTTGTCGTTACACCACGACGCAGCAAACTCAGGGGCAAATCTGCAGGCAGAGAGCCAAGCTTTTCTCGGACCGTTAATGGCGCCAAACGGTCAACCGCGCCACCATCAATCTACTTGTCACTCAATGAGCCGCATCCTCCCGTCTACACAGCGACCATTGCGTCACAGGAAAAAAAAAAAAAAAAAAAAAAAAAAAAAACAAAAAAAAAACGGGAGCGCAAGGTACTAGATTCCCGAACGTTTAAACACCATATTGCGATCTCTGGTCTCCCACCGGGTAGAGGGTCGATGTTTGATAGAAAGTATCCGTAGCGTATCCGTAGCGTAAAGCAAGCCTGGCGTAAAGTAGCCGGGTGAAACATTGATTGATAACAATGCTCGAAAGTTCGGTGCTTTCAACACTGGTAGATCCCGCCAATGGGATCGAGCTATACGGTCCCAGTGGAACACCCATTTTTTCCCCACCCGGCTGGGGTTGTGGCATATCACTGGGAAAAGTTGCTAGGTAATCTATCACAAACGTCTCCGGGAGAGCCGCCGACGGGAATGTCGCAAGATCGTCATCCACAGTCTACAGATTCATTGAGCATATATTGCAATTTGCAGGTCTTTCTCGGCTGCCCTCCCGGCCAGTTCGGTCGAGTGGTGATAGAGCCTAAACGGAAGATCGAACCTGGTAGTAGGTCAGGCGTTCACATTCGTACCGCGTAAAAAGCTCCGCGTATGCGAGTCAATCATCAAGTTGCAAGTGGATATCCTCAAGCGAACAACATTACCCAAATCCACAACACAATCTCGTCAATCTGGGTCAAATTCCTCCTATCCCACCGTAAACACTCATTCCTCTGTATCCGTACCCCGTACTTCAAGAGTCATTACGGTCTAGCCACCGTCACGTCCAAAATGCAACCCGTCGTCTCAATGGAATACCCGAGGGGGAGGGGCCGAGGGGCTCGTTAATTCGAATAAAGTTATAGCGGAGGAACAAAGAACAAATGAACAACCCCAGTCCATCGCCCCCACTCAGGCACCAGGTAAATTGGACAAGGACCCCCGGGAGGCGAATGATCAAGTTCCTCCCCGATTCCCCGATCGCCATTCAAAACCACCCAATTTCGCCTTTACCGTTTGATTAGTTCAAGAAACGGTGGATCGAATTCGCCTGGGGACGCGCAAGCATGTGTGGCCCCCCGCGGTAAGCCAAATGTGTAGTGCTATTCGGCGGAGCTTGTGCCGAGTCGGGACCGAGACATTGGTTATGTTGCAGGCATACCACTGAGTTCTACGGATAGCGTGTAAGGTCTGAGACATGAGGCTCAAGTCCAGTTGTTTGGACATCTACGGATACACTGGTCTCGAATGTCGTTAGTAGTCATGCCACGAGCCAAAGCAGATTTCTCGTCTTGTAAAACGTTTATGTCCTCATGGGTATATTGGTCCCATTATCAGCGTAAGCTTCCCACCTCTGCCTCTAGGGCAGTCAAAAGGCTAGAATTACAAAGTTGGCTAGACCCAAAGATGTCCTCCAACAGTGTGGAAGTGAAAGCGAACGAGAGCCAAAGGATTCGAAAAGAATAATCCTTTAGGCATAAATAAAGATACGCCGCCCATTGCCTTTGCCCACCGGAACGCCTTACTGTGCAGTTTTGAGGTTTTCTCGTCCAATGTACCTTCTGGCCGTTGTATGTCCGAACGAAATGCAAAGCCTCATGTAGTCTTGCTCATCTACCACTTTCTTTAACTCATCATTATGATTCAGGGTACATCAGCTTCAGATGACCAGCCCCTTGCCGATGCCCTGGACCTGGAATCCAAGTTTCTCCAGGTCAGGAACGGAGACCACGTTGCGTCCATCGAGCACAAGACGAGGGCGCTTCATGACTGACGCTGCCCACTCCCAGTCAACAGGGTCGCCCAGGTCTTCGTTGGCGGCATCGAAGTTGCAACCCTTGCAGCCTTCTTGACACTCAGCCTCGGCCTTCATGCGCTTCAATGGGTCCGTCGGCGTGTTGGTGCTGGTGCGAGAGACAAACTTCTCAAGTTCGACAATGTCCATCTCGGAAAGAGACTCCTTGATGAAAGCCTTGGCCTCTTCGCGAGACGCCTCGGGGCTGCTCCAGACAGACGAGCGACGAGCAGTACTCTGAGCCTGCTTCGGGTAGCGGAAGTGGTACCAAGGGGTGAGAATGCAGATCGCGCTCGAGCCGTGAACGGTGTCCCTCCAGTTGGTGTGGACCTTGACACGCTCAACGACACGCTCGTCTGGGATAGACTGACGGACCTCCTCCATCACTTCGACAGGGTCACAGCCAGGGTCAAAGATGGCGATTTCGTTGGGCATCTCGTGAGCCAGCTCGGTGATGATGTGCACAGCAATACTGTTGCGGGTATCGTTGGTGTTCTCCTTGAAGGCAAATCCGAGGATGGCGACCTTCTTGCGGCGCAAGTTACCGTTGAGAGCGCGGTGAACCTTCTGGGCAAAGCGCTCACGCTGATACTTGTTGATATCGAGTACACCCATCCAGTAGTCGGCGACAGTGTCCAAGTGGAGAGTACGGGCCATGTACGCCAGGTTAAGGATGTCCTTCTCGAAGCAAGAACCACCGAACCCGACACCCGCGTGGAGGAACTTCTTGCCCAAGCGAGTGTCCGCGCCGATACCCTGGCTAATCTCCTGCACGTCGGCACCAAGCTCCTCGCAGAGAGCACTGATACTGTTGATGCTGCTGATACGCTGGGCAAGCATGGCGTTAGCTACCAGCTTGGTCAACTCGCTAGACCAAGTGTTGACGGTCAAAATCTTTTGCTCGGGAACCCAGGCGGCGTAAACGCCCTTGAGAGCGTTGGCGGCCCGAACGCCAGCAGGAGTGGTAGAGCTGCCGATCAAAATGCGGTCGGGGTGCATAAGGTCGCGGACTGCGGTTCCCTCGGCAAGGAACTCGGGGTTTGAGACAATCTCAAATTCGGCGTCGGGTTGGTACTGGGCCATCTGTTCAGGTGTTAGTCTCGGTTTGTTTCCATTGTGAAGACGGACCATGCTGTGGCCGACGAATTTTTGGGCCTAAACACTCACAATTTCGCGGATCATGCGAGCAGTGCCTGTAGGTACCGTGCTCTTCTCAACAATGACAGCACCATCCTTTGCATACTTGGCGACAGTCTCAGACGCTCCTTCCAGAGCGCTCAGGTCGGCAGTGTAGCCAGCACCGAGTCCGTAGGTCTTGGTAGGAGTGTTGACGCAAATAAGAACAATGTCTGCCTCGCCGATGCATCGCTGGACGTCGGTTGTGAAGGTGAGATTGGGCTTGCGAGGAGCAATCTTTACAGAGTTGCTGACTGAGGGAAGGAAGGCTGTGGCCCCATTGGTGCCATCGCGAGAAATGCGGACGATCTTAGGAAGGCCAGCCTCATGAATAGGGAGATGGGGAGAGTTCCATGCGGCAATACGGTCGGCGTTGAGGTCCACGACGTTGACGGTAAGGTCGGGGTTGTGAAGTGCGATCAGAGCCGCAGTAGGGCCACCTGCAATAATCTGTTAGCTCCATTTTTGATCCTATCGAATACGAGGTCTGTATAAGACCGATTTTGACGACAGTGCTTGCGTCTGATTTAATTAGTGACACTTGCAGCATTCGACGATATTAAGTTCGTGACGCCTGCCAGCTAATTCAAATCTGTAGCTAATAAAGCAGTTCAAGCCTCGAAAAACATGGGCTGAACAAGGATGTGGGATGGACAAGAGTCATGACCACGGCGACGGGGAGAATTCGATGCCGATAGCCATCGCGACGGTTTTACTTACCAACAAAACCAGCACCAACGAAGCAAACGTTCTTGACGTTCAATGGCTCAAGAGGCTCCAGATCCGAGGCATCTAGCGATTCGTGATGCTTCAGCTCGGGGCTGCGAGGTCTAGAAGCGGGAGGGGAAGAGTTGGGCGTTCCGGTGCCAGAAGCAGCATCTGAGTGGCCTGCGCTGAGGGCCGGTGATTCGGAAACCATGCTGCAGACGGTTGAAGTTGAGTCTGCGGTGATGAGGCTTGAACGGGCGAAGCTTGCAGCCATCGATCAAATTCTCTGTTGACGGACAGAGCTGACGATGACGGACGAATGACAAAAGGGTTGGCGTCCCTTTTTGTTCAGTGGCGAGGGCCTGGGATATGTGCAGGGTAGGTGAGACCGGTGGGATGTCAATGGGCTCTGAAGAGGGAAAATCAAAGAGTGATCCAGTCGACACTCTTGATTAGAGAAACGTGGCTTGAGTTTGCAAGAAGCGACCGAAAGATAAGTTGTTGTGGTAGATGATGATATTCCTGGCAAGTCGTAGTGACGAGTGCGGCCCTTTTGAATGCGCACAAGTTGGAGTTGAGTGCGGTGAATGGAGGGGACTCCAAAGATCGGACGACGGCCGCGAGTTGTGTAAATTGATGGGTCTGAGAAGTGACTGATAATCGAAAATGGGTTTCTCAAAAACCCAAAGCTGAGTTCCCTTGCGTTGCTTGGCAAGTCGGTTTCTGCTTCCTTTTTCTGCGGTTTGTCTGGTGAATGAACAGCGAGACAAATCGGGTCAAGTCGTACTTTTGGAGCGCAGAAGTACAAATTGGCGGAATCGGAAGAGTGGGTGCGGGTGACGGCGTAGACGTAGGACGAACGGCGTACGTGGGAGCGAAAGTGGGATTGGACAGGTGCACTAACGCTCAAACCGGCTTCACATGGGATTGGCGCCCGTTGTAAGAAGTGGTCGATGAAGTTCGGTGATGTGTCCCAGACAGGTGAATCGGGAGACGAGGTAAGGGAGGTGAGGTGAGAAGAGCTTTGGGAGGGGGAGATCTGGAGTAGTTTAATGTGAAGAAGCTGGGCAGACGTGGAGCGAGCGGCAGGTTTATCCAAACCCGGAATTCATCAATCTCCAACGAAGGTGAGGGCAAAGCGCACGAATACAGCAACAGTACCACAGTAATGGTTGAACGGACGATTTCAAGTGGAAAATGCAGCGGGTAGGGCACAGGGGCTCTTTCTTGATATATCCTCCAGGGTCTTGGCTCTTTTTCTTGTTACTCCCCTCCTTCTTCTCCGTCGACGGTGCCGTCCGAGAGTTGTGGACTGCGGACTGTGGACCACAACGCTGGACAGTCGGGATAGGGGATGGATGGGTGAGAGACGATGCGTGATGGGATGGGATGGGACGTGGTGCGTGGATAGGATGGGATGGGATGGGATGGAGTCTTGGAGATGGGCAATGCGGGACCTCAATGTGGATTGGATGGGAGCATGGCATGGAGAGAGAAGAAGATAGGCATGGCATGGGCATCGCATCCTTGTTCACAGACGGCCAGAGGGAACCAGCGATTTCCCATCCATCCCGGTTGCCGTTGCTGCTGCTCCGTCGTTGCTCCTTTGCTCTATTTCGCTGCCGCTTTCCTAGGTATCGGTACCGGTATTCGTGCCAGCAAGTATATCCGTACACTACTACAAAGTAGCAGCAAGAACAGGGACCAGGAGGTACCGAAGACGAGGACACACCCAGGACTCTTGGAGCAGGAGCACAGAGGAGCGAGACCGGGACCGGGACCAGGTACTTGGCTTTCCTAGAATAGCGTAATCAATGGACGTGTGTAGGCAAGGTACTTGGGTCCGTCTGGGAGGTATTAAACGGTACGCACGGAGTATTGTCATGGAATACTCTCTTCGCCTCTTACTGAGCCTGACGTGTCCTGGCTACCTTGCTTGCGACTTCAATGTTCGGATAGCTGGCGGGTGAGATATTGGACGATTTTCGGCGGCAGTGGAGGCAGAAAAGAAAGCAAAAGACAGATGCAGCCGGAGGCACACAAGGGAGTGGCTTGGTTTGTTGTTCGCTGTCGCTGGCTTTTCGCCTTAGAGACTTCTAAGCTCTTGGCCTTATCGTACGGCAACGTTTCCACCGCTCGAAGCTTGGCATTCGGTACGGCAGCCGTGTCGAATCCCAAGACTCCCTCGTCGTGCAGGTAAAGGTTGCAGCTACGGAGTTTTCCTGCAACGCAAGGTATTAATACTGTGTATCCATACGTAGACAGTTCGATCGAATGGCGGCTCAGGCCCGGCCAGGGAGAAGGGGGAGCCAGCCGCGCATGGAAAGGTACGTCGTCCGTCACGGAGGTCTCCTATTGCCATGTTTGCTTTTCTGCAAGAAGGCGTCGTACGCACGCTGTACCATTCTCTGTACTCAGACGCAGACCCCGGATGCTTGCGGCTGCTGCAGGCGTGGCGGGATGCCCCGGACAGTTGCAGGCTTGCAGCATCACGGACAATGGGATGGCGTGGAAGGGATGCGTGTCTTCCGTTTTGGAAAGTCGAGGGCGGTCGGCCTGAGTGTAGGACGAGCGACGGGAAGGTCTTGGCCCGGTCCCTGAGCCCTCGATCCAGAATGCTCCCCTGTCCGAGCCGTAACTGATTTTTTATTTTTATTTTTTATTTTTTTGGATTCTGGTTTTGAGATCTGGAGTCTCGATGGATGAGGCTTAGTGATGGGCAGGAAACATTCGTCCATGTACCGATTCCAAGCCTTTGGCGTAGCATCTCTGCATTACTGATGCTCTTTACCCTGCAGGCTTGCTGGCAAAGTGGTTTTGCGATGTCAGCGCAAGTCGCTTTGGCGAGCTGCGATGCTTGATGTATTGACTAATGACAAGTCTTTCATTACGTGGTTCCGCGGGAGGCACCGTCCAGATAGATGCTCAGGAAAGCGAACGGGGAGGAAGTGAACAGAGTGAATGGAAGCCAAAACGGTTGGCTTCAAAGAGCCGTTTTTCTGATCTTGTCTCTCCCTTCAATGTTGCGAGGTACATCGGATCGGTACTAGTTTCTAGTGGTGAGATGAAGTACCTCGGTGGCTGGAATATCGGGGCCATCTGGTGAGCCGAGGGGGGCACTGGGGGCCCTCACAAATCTTAGCGATACTTCTGTACGGAGTACGTACGGGGACCTGTAACTTCGAGAACAGTTGGAGATTGGAGAGGCCCAGAAAATTGGGTAAAAAGTACCTACACATGCCCGTCCCTTAGCAGAGTGACTAAGGCAAGCCGCAAGCGCAGACAAAAGGTGAAATTGAGTGGCCGTTACGGATACATCAGGAGGGGCCCCCGTAGTTGCTTGGCAGATGAAATACGTAGTGACGTCCTCTGGATGCCTTCCTCGCTTTTGCCTTTGGGTTCCGTCTGTTCTTCCCTTCTCTCAACTTGAAGCCTCAAGTGACAAGACGTCAAGAGCGTGCTTTCCTTCCACTGACATCTGACATTGCCATGTCATTGTCCGAGTGTTGACCGTCCGTTCCTACCGTTCCTCTCCGTTCCTTGGGACCGTAGGAAACTCAGAAAGTCACTTCCCCTTCCCTCCCAGATGAACCCCTGTCACAGAGTGCGCGGAACAGCAGGAGCAGAGACTCACTACCGACCGGGCCCCAACTGCTGCACTAGCACGGCACCGCATGGCAGGCATGGCAAGCGTGGCAGGCATGCCAGCAAGGGACCTGAATTTGTCTTAGCCTCACTTGCCCGCTGGCCTGTCAAGTTTGATTGAGCCTTGCAGTCTGTGACATCATCTCGAACCGGTACCTCAGCCCGGAGTTTCTGAACTTTGTCGATTATGGAAGCTGCTCTTGCTGGTAATGTCTTTTTGTAGATACTGCGGTGCATTGCTACCCGAGCAGTTTCCACGTCCCATCTTGTTATCGAGATGCGGAAAGAAGCAGCAGGGCAGGGAGGGATGAGAGAAGAAAGTGCGGCAAGACAGGCAACGACAGGCAAGACAAGTCTAGAAGCTTGGGATCATGTCGGAGGCAATTCCTTCAAGCTTAAAGCGCCTCCAAGACTCCAGCAGATTCGCACCCACTCTGTCAGGTCAGGTTTTGCCATGTCAATATCTGCTGCTTTCTTCTTCTCATTTCGACTGCTTCACTTCCCGTCCACCTCGGGGATGGCGTTCGCGCATGCACTGGCGGTGCCGCCGCGGCGCTTCCACTGTCCTTGGTTCGGTTTGGCTAAATGCTTAGCAACAGGTGGTCACAACGTCCCTCTCAAGACTCCGTCGGGGAAGTACCAGCGCTCATCACTCCACTTTGCGCGCCTAAGAGACTTGTTCCTGGAATTTCACCATTCTGCGAACCCGCATGGTTAATGAATAGACCCCACCCGCCTGTTCAGAGTCAGCGGGGAGCGCTCTGCTACATACGCGATCAGAAGCCCATCCGAGGTGCTTGCTTCCCGCCCAGCCGGCGCGTGACGGATCTTTCAGACTATCATGAACGAGGTCTTTTCGGAATACATGTATCTTGAAATTACTGACCGACCCCGACTCAGTACTCCTTACGCTCGACTAGAGGGAGAGACCCTCCCACCAGCGATCGTCATCTGCCACAACTCCCCTGGCGCTGGCGGAACGCTTTGAAGAATTGGACTCCAACTGGCGGCGGACGCTTGCTGCTCGTCGTCAGATACAGCGCATACCCACTCTATAACGCGATGGACAAGGAAGACGGCAGAGATACCCCCAATGGTGGCCCCATTTCGCAATGAACATGGGAATCTCTATCGCCTCAGAATTAAGGTAGGAGACTAGGATCGGTTTGACATGCTCGCTGATCGCCATCGTCCGTTTGCTTTGTCGTTTTACCCATACAACTTCCCAAGGGGTCATCCCGACCCTGTCTGTCGGCTTCGCAGCTCCCATGAGGGGAGTGCTGAGCCTCTCTAGCTCAGCCATTCTGCGTCCTCCGCCAGCAATGCGATACTATTTCCGCCATCGATTCAGGCCACTCTCTGGGGCAAGCACGTCGGTGCCGCCTTTACGGACGATATAATGGATGAGCTCCAAAGCTTTCGTGTCCTGTAGGGGGTGATTCAGCGCCCGAACAGGATTCAAAGCTGACAGCTGCGCGAGACACCACTAGCGAACCCTCCTCTGCCTTCTTTCTCCTCTCCACCCCTCCTCCAAGCTCCCGCCCTCCTCCTTCATCGGAGTGGCGGAATTCAGGAGACGAGGACGGGGGTCCATGGAGGGACCTTCATTACGGAAAATCACACTGGGTTACTGGCCACAGAATACCGCCGAGACTGAGACTTGCTAGAGCCTAGTGGTTTCTCAAGGTAGTCGCCTCACCTTCTCAATCCGTTGGCTTCCTTCCAATGACCATCTGCCAAAGACAACTTCGGGCCTGCAAATCAACAGGGAGCATATGCAATCATCCAATAGCCGCCATGGGCCAGACACTTCGAGAGGCAAACAGTTAACAGAGTCTCGTTAAGCTCAAATGTCTCACACAAATGGCCGTGGCGCAACATGAACACCACACTTCAAAGAGTGCATCAAAAAATTCGGCAAAATGTACATGTACCATGCAGACCTGGAGCAGAAGGAAGACTACCTAATAGGCTTGGAGTCGCGATCTTCAGGCACAGACGGTGGGATGAGACGCTTGCCCATCATTGGCCAAGCCACTTCAGTCGAGCAATTGCCCCAGGGGGGGCCACCACACCTCAAACGAAGCCTGCCGTTGGCTCGAGACTCTCGCTTTTGTCCCACAATGTGACGACGACAGAGACAACTGAATCCACAACGAGAGCGAAAGGCAGTCTAGACTTTATACTCAAAAGCCCGGACGCCCATTCGCACGGTAATTGCAAGACGCTTTATCGCACCTCACAATGTGGTTCTGCCAGCGAATGAGCAGCGGCCGGGTGCCATTGTTCAAAAGCTTCAGACAGAGGTACCGCGATGGCTACCAAGATGAAACTGATTCCCCAGCTTGACGTGCTTATGTGCGCGCCCAATCGGGGGTACAAAGTTCGAACTGTGTGGGTGGCTCCCCCATGCGATGAGCACATTGACATGCTATCTGTACGGATACTTGCGAGGAGATCCCCTTTAGATCGATAGGATTACGGAGCACTGCAGTGCCTGATGATTGCAGATTTTCTTCGCGTCCTTGGTACGAACCTCGGCGTCGATACCTGCGAATACAGTTCTTCGTTGGTGATGGCTTGTTAGTACCGACAAGCCCGTGTGGGACGATTCGCGACGAAGCGGTCAGAGACGGATGGAGAAGCAAACCCACAGAAGTTCGTCTCTTGAAGGCGGGCAGGCGAAGCTTACGGTACATCAAACAAGAACGGGTGTGTGAGGTGCAACATGCGGTGGAAGGGAGAGAGACACACCGTTACTAGCATGACAGCAGCACTAGCAGCACTACAGCACCGCTCTGTACGCTGGGCTGGGCAGACCAAAGTCACTTGGCCCCCCCGGATATTAGTGCAGCGGATTGCCAAGTTGGCACCAAGAGCGGAGAGACGCAGGTTCCCACCAGGTCTAGCATCATCCCCTGTCGGTGCTGACGACGCCTCGTTGATTACAGGCTCGGCAAGGTGGATCGTGGGACGGCACAGAGGTTCGGATTCGAGAAGGCGAGGGAGAACTTGAGGGCTGATGGGGCCCTCTGTCTCAACTTGGGTCGATTGGGTCGTGGCGTGGCATTCTTGAGTCGCATTGAAGAGCCTGGGTAGAAGGCGTCCCTTTCCTTTCGCGGATTCACCCTCAATCAGGCCTGGTATGGCGGCTCATCGTTGTCGTCGACTCATCGGGTCTATGCTCGTGGTCGGTTGATCGGGTCAGTCTCTCGCCGATTTTGGCCAACGGCTTTTCCCTGATGCTGTCCATCCCCATTCGACTGGGAACGCCAGTCGTCCTCCTGGACAAGCGCTTCTGCTAGTCGAAATACTCAAGCCGTTCCTGTCACATTAACCTTGGGTCGTGAAGTCCGTCCCGATTCTGGATTGCATCTGCATGCTCCAGGACCGTGATAAGGGCGACCGACTGGTGTGTCGGCGAACGGATACAGCGGCACTCTGCCCAGAGTATTCCCCTTTCATGTGGCGAGATCGCCTTTTCCCAGGCGAATTAGAGTCATTGCAGTCTCGACGAAGCTGCAGGTCGCTGGAGACATCAAGGCCTTGGTGTTCTTGGTGGTCTTGGTGATGGTGCGGCCTTTGATCCTTCGGATGAGGCGGGTTTCAGGGGCCTTATCCCGCGACCGTTGTTTTTGTGTTTCGCTGGGTCGAAGTCCGGGGTTGGCAAGTCGTCGATTCGCCGAATCTTTGCATCGATACCAAGGATCCAAGCTATTGGCGTTTTTTTTTGTCAGTGCCAGGTGGTGCCGCGGTGTTGGTAGTGGTGGTGGGCGACGCATTGTGGCATCGTAATCCGACAAAAGGTCACCACCCAAAACATCGGATTTGTACGAGCCTCGACATGCTCGTTCGGTCAGATTCTTGCTGTGCGAAGAAAGGATGACTGAAACAGAAAACCTAACGGGGGGCGACGCTGCGATTATGTACTGGAGAGGCGGGCAAATACGAGATTCTGGGGGATACGATCTATCCCTTTAGTATTCACCCCTGGATGCCCTCGCCCATCACCATGCTGTTTTGGGCATGTTACGGGTTACGAGCCATTGCTGCTCTGAGGCTTAACACGGTGGCCGAGAAGCCCGGTAGGCGTAAGTTGGAGAGGCACTGCAACATGACTCGGGCGAAGCGTTCTCACTGCTCGAGCGGCTTACTAACGCACGCTCTAGGCTCTGTAGGGCCTTGCAGGTCGTCTAAGGCGTGGAGGGCGCTTTGCATTGCGATTTATGGTTAAGTTAAACTCATTGCGGCTCTGGGAAATTGGGGAATTGCCCGAAGGCATTATGAGTGAGCTGGAGCAGGGCATTGAATGGTGGCGAAGAATGCCGCCCGACAGCTTGGGCCTCAGCGTGTGCAATTGAGACTTTGAGAGCAAGGCTGGAGGCGACTCCCATTCATCTCACACCACGTAAGAGACCCCGAATAATGGAAGCTGTGTGGCAGAGACTGGCTCAGTGAAGTCGACTGACCATCCAGGCGACATGAGCTTGGTGAGTAGTAGGAATGCTTCGTCCCCGTTCTGCTCACTCTTCGTGTTGACTGAAGTGGTTTGGAGCAGGTTTGCAGTATCGATCTCATGTCGTTTACCCATACGTGCGTTGGCTTCTCTGATATAGATAGAGAGCTCTCAGAGATAGGGCGCAAACACCTCGCTTATACCAAACAATGAAGCTCGTCAAGTCGAGTCTATTGGGACGCTTCGTAACTACCCTTCCACTTGTTGATAGGTAGACCAACTAACATTCATGTTGGCAGCTCCAGGACCGCCTAAAATCACGGTGGCTCGCACGGAATTGCGTGTCAGATTTCATCGTCAGCCATGTCCAAGGTGGAGACATGCCCGCCTGTTGGAGTTTTGCCAGCGCCTCTCTCGACGATGTGTACTCAGATGGTATGTGAAATGTTCGTGATTGTCAATTGTTAATGAGTCATTGCGAATGCTTTATTTTCGACAAGCTCACTTTCCACTCATAAAAGAAAGCAAGCGATTGCTGGATATTGTTAGTTTGTGTGAGATGCAATGGGTGTTGTGCACTTCCAGTGAGACGAATGCTCATCAGCTCACTCACTCGACCTTTCTCAATCTTACTCAAACGGACCATTTGCTCGCTCATTCACCCACTTCAAAGCTCACGCTCACTCAATCATCCCACCACACTCATCATTATATGCTTCGAGACAAATTCCATAGGTACGGAGTACCTAACTCAGAGTTACAATCCAAAGCACCACTTGACGACATTGGATCTTATCTCTTCAGCGCAGCCACAGGCGCCATCCCGACCAGGCCATGGACGGCCAGCAAACGCCTTTTTCCCAATCGGGAAGAGATGGTGCATATGCTTGTTTTTTAGCTCGCCCACATGCGCCGGGCTCAGAGAAAAGCCTAGCTGAGGCTAGAGCTACCTCCCCTCGAAGCTACTGAGAGGAAAACCAAGGTGAATGAGTGAGCGTAGTGAGGTACTCCGTACCTTCAGGTGAGGTGATGTAATGAGAGAGGACAACAGGTAGCTGCCAAACAAAGCCAGCAAATTCGATGCTGCCGCCAATGCTATTGCCAATGCCAATGCGAATTGCCAACACCAAACGGGAGAGCACAACCGAATCATCGACCCCGGATTCACCTCACCTTCCAGTAGCTACCTCCCTATGGCATTGGGTCATGCCGCTGTCATTCGACGCGAGATAAGCGGGCAGGGTCGAAGCTCTGGTTCCTGTCCTTTTTCAGCCCCTCCTGCCAATATTTTCTCAGCTTTTGGATGGGCAGGCGAGCTGGGCCCAGAACGTGAGGAATGTCACCAAAGACCTGTATCCGTAGGCTACCTTAGCCTCCTTCTCTCGCAGTGTCTCTCTTTTTTTTCCCCTCCTTCCTCATCGTCATCTTTTTTTTTCCCTTCCTTCCTTTTGCTCCACCCACAGACCTCAACCTGCGCCTGCCTCCCCGGTCCCGTCAATTTGACTGAGAGAGTGACATTGTGACAGTAGTTCATCCCATCGGACCCCATCAGCCATCCTCATCGCCTGCCACCGTCGTCCTCCGGTCTGCACTCCGACGTTTTATTCACCTTTCGTCATTGTATCTTCCCAACGAGCTCTCTTGCAATCAAGAAAGTGTTTTGGTTGATCGCCACGGTCTTTCATCAGCACATTTGCACCCACTAATACGAAAATCGCATTTGACGTCAAGCCCATTCTAAACCTCCCCATCGTCTCACCACATCTCCGGCGCGAACAAAATGAGAAACGCAGTTCTTCTTGCCGCCGGCCTGACGGCTGTTCGTCACGCGTCTGCTGCGTATGATACGACAATTTGCGGCAAGACAAACAAGTTTACGAGCTCAGATACCCGATTCATCTGTACGTGAATCCCCCATTGACCTTCTACCTTAGGTCTGACTCCAGATCATCCACCAACATCTACTTCCACGTAAACGCCGTCACGATAAATGAAGCACAGCACACTCGCTCTACCCTTTGTCGTGAACCAAGCTAATAATACGAGAAATCTGCAGTCCAGTCAAATGCCTGGAACCCTGTTGGGAATGGCTCCTCATGCGTGTCGGTAAGTGATGTGACGTGACGAGCTGTCGCATTTGGGCTTCAGAGCCTTTCTACACCTTAATGCTCCTATCATGGCCCCTCCTACTCATACCATACCACCCCGCTCCCATCATCCTGCCTCGGACCTGCATACCATCACGAGCTCCATCGTGGCTTTCTTCCACCTGCCATCCTTCTCAGCTTTCCAATCCCATGCTCGGACATTTAGTCCTCTCATAGCCTCACCACATCCACTAACACGATGCTCTTCGCGATGCGTAGGTTGACCAATCTGTCCCGGCCTTCGACGCCAACTGGAATTGGGAAGACGACAAGAACAACGTCCACTCGTTCCCTCATGTCCGCTTCAACTCCACAAAGCTGCCGACCAAGCTGAGCGCCATCAAGACGATGCGCCTGGCGACGCAATGGACCATGCGCAAAGGCAACCCCGAGAACGACCCCCCTCGCGACTTTGCCGCCACCACCTGGGCGGAGAGCAAAGCCGAGCTCAGCGACGTCGTCGCCAATGCCGCGTGGGATTTCTTTGTCGACAAGAACAAGACCAAGACATACAACCCCATTGACTCGGAGGCGGAGATTATGATTTGGCTGGGCAAGGTTGGAAACCCGTACCCGCTGATGGGCGATTCCATCCTCACCAACATCACCCTCGGCTCGACTGAGTTGTAAGCATTTCTCCCAGTTCACCCCGACTTGGGATCCTTCTCGTATTCTGTACCTTGTCGCGGTGATGCTGACACGCTTCCTCTCCAGCTCCCTGTGGTTCGATACCAACCAGCGCAACCAAAAGGTCTTTACCTGGGTCACGCGCGACAGTTCCGATGTCACTCAATTCGACGAAGATATCACGCCGCTGCTCAAATTTGTCCTGGACTCTGGCGAGATTGACAGCGACTCATGGCTCGGCCTTGTCGAGTTTGGCTCCGAGGCATGGCACTCACCGGAGAACATCACCTTCAGCGCGGCTCACTTTAGCATGGACCTCGACAATGGCGACAGCGGCTCCAGCAGCGGCAGCGGGAGCAACGACGAGAACGCGGCTGGAAGAGGCGCGCTTTCGGTGTTGGGCCTGTCTTCGGCTTTTCTGCTGTCGCTTTCGGCTTTGGCTATGTAGATTTACATACTTTTGTTTTTGCTACTATCAACATGTCTGCGTAGACAAGGAACGGGATGACGGCTTGGAGTACAGTTTTTGACTGGTTTACTGATGATATCCGGGTTTCAAGCAGTAATGGGGTTCAAAATAGCACTGGTGTTGAGGTGGTTGTACCTCGAAAGACATTGTACTTAATCAATACATAATGGCATAGAGAGAGCATGAGAACCTGTCCCACGCCCTGAACACACGATCCATGAGATCAAGGCATTGCAACAGTGTCTTCAATCTTCAATCTCATCTATGATATTATCAAGATGTTAGTCTCATTCCCAAGAGAGTTTACACCAGCTTTACGTGATTAACAGCAAGGCTAGCCTTGAAGCTCTGAAAGATCTCGGAGCTCGCGCCGATATCTCGGTTGGAGGGTTAATCAAAAGCAGCGTACCTTGCTTGGGCAGTGACACCCTCTACTGCGAGATCGTTGGTCACACACACACACACACACACACACACACACACACACACACACACACACACACACAGGCACCCTCCCAATAATCAGGGCATCCAGAGGAGATGGCGGCCTCCCAGGCAGCCAAGCCGGAAAGAGAGCACCGTCTAAACATAGCACTGCCAATCATCTTCTAAACGACTTTGCCTACCTCGCCTCCGGTATCCGTATACTAAGCCCCAGCCTCTTCTGAACACCCTCTTTCAAGCTGGACAGAGACACTGTCAGCCACTGACGGCTGTAATACGGTAGGAAAAAAATCGCTACTTCTTGCCGCTTGGTACCAAGAGCGTGTGTATGGCGGTCCGATGCGGGCATTAGGCGTGAGCAGTAGGGGTATCAGCATGCAGTAAGCCAACGATTGATGCTCATGGGCTGGTGTTGTTTACTACCAGCATCCAGTCTGCAGGCGGAAGACCGTTTTTGACGAACCGTGCTGGGAACGCGTATGGCAATCTCGTTTTCCATGAGTTGGTGGTGGGCAGCATGCATCTCGGCGCTCGCAAAGGATCAGTTGCCGGGATGTTTTTTTGATGGGGACAATGTGGCATGGATGATGGATGGGGGTGGGATGGTGTGCACGGTCTTGGCGGAGATGGATGGGAAAGGGGCGGGTTGGGCGGAGCGGGATTCGAGAAGAGGGAGACTGAACTGGTCGGTTTGCGGCTTGCCTCACAGCCTACAGGCCAAGAGACCAACACCAAAGGGGTGACGGGGATTCAGGTAAACTCTACTCCGTATGCAAGTCGACGAGAAGAGAAAAGGAAATTGTACCAAGATGCTGCGTCATCGAGATCCACGCCTCGGAGAGTGGCCTCAATCCGGCACAGCAAGATCCGTAGGACAGTCGCAGAACAATAGTTTGATATCCACACATGGCGAGAAGCGGCGGCAGAATTGGCGTTGTCGTTTCAATGTTGACGATGTGAGGAAAAACCAAGGAAGAAAGACCAGGACCTTATCTGGCGCGCCATTCTTTCGTATTGGCGGCTTGGCGCGCGTGCCGCCATGCCGAAGCAGCCAAGACAACGGGCAGCTTAAACGGCGACGACAACGTATGGACATGGGCGGCGGAGAGGAGTTAGGGATCACGGAATTTTCGTTTGATTCCTGTCTTCTTGCCGATGATGTGCTGCAGGATAGCAACCAAGATGAGCAGGGCAGTTTAGGCAGGTTTTACGTACTGTTGCCCCCTTCTTCGCGGATATTTAGCCAGCATTGTGAGAGTTCTTGGGGACCAATGTGATTGTCACTTTCCGATATGTGCCGCTGTGAGTGTGCGATTATTCGCTACGCCGCAACAAAGTGCCTCGATGCGGCGCTTCAGCGCACAGTACCCCAGGATGCAGCCTCGAACTCCAGATCACTCATCCCAATGAAAGCGGAAGCTTCAGCGGGCGACATTGGGCACAAGATCAGGGTAAACCAGGCCGCCCCGGCCGTTCAGCTGGCTTTGGCTTGCCATGTCTCGGTATTGGAGAACCGGATCAACGTGGCGGGTGTGAATCGTCGATATTATGTTCAGTGACTCTGCTAAGTGAGTCGAGACTTCCATTGCCCGCATGGCATGGTGGGTCCGATAGAATTTGTTGTAAATGGGGCGCGGAGGAGTCTTGGGGGCCATTGTTCCAATGGGATGGCGGGATGTGAGGGCTCGAGAGCGAGAACGACAGGCGAAATTATTCAAGAATGACCCGATCAGATAAGGAATCGGACCGTCAATGTCGGTAGAGAGAGCCCGGTTGGCGCCGGTACATTCTCTGTTGACGGCGCTTGATCACCTCCAAGAAGATCCCGATCGCCAGTGTTCGTTTGAGCCATTGCCAATAGTCAAAGGCTTTACTCGAGACTTCGTGACCGCAAAGCGACCTGATGAAGCGTCATCGTTGCTCAGGCCAAGCGCCGTGTAAGACAAGGATTCGTCAGCGATGTTTGGCAGAGGGGCGACGGGTGGGCGGCGGCCAGCAATGCTGCTGCACATTCAGAAAGGAAATTGCGGCGACGGAGACTGCTGGGCTAAGGAGCAGAAGGAAGAAACACCACAGAAAGACAACGACCAGCTATCCGTCAAACAGGCGAGAGAGCACGCGCCAGCGAATGAGGATGTGGAAATAGCCTCAGAGGTGGATGCTGTCATGGTTTACGCTTATTAGCTTATTAGCGTGGGCAACGTATGCGTATGTATGTAGTTGGGTAATAGTGGGCGGGCCAAGGAAGAAACGGTCTCGAACCGGTGGCCCAATTGCGTGGTATTGAGCCTCCAAGGCGGCTTTGGGGCTGGAGAAGGTATCGGTTGGCCAGTGAGACAGGATGCGTATGAGGGGGGATAGTCGCTGGCGTTGTTTGCATGTGCTGCAGTGGCAATACGAGTAGCGTGTTGCTTTTCGGCCATCAGAGACTTGACAGAGGTAGGTATGCGTTGTTGATTGGTGTTGGTCGTCCGTCATTGGGGAGACGTTCGTTGGAGAAACCCACAAGCCACAGACGGGGTGTTGGAAAGTGGAACAAGCTCAGGAAGACAGAGGAGGCTGGTGTCTCTCTTCATGATTGCAAGTTCCCAGATCCCAGGACAGCTGAAGGAATGGAGCTTCAGGCAGTCTGGCGACTGCCGATGGTCGATCTGATAGCAACGGCCGCCGTCTCGGGTCTAGTAGCGTGGTAATGTGGTTAGCAGTGATTCAGTGAATGCCAATCGTGGGCCCATTCCCACCGTGGGCTAGCTCAACGCTTTGTGTTTTTGAGTTCCAAGGTTATCTGCGTAGCGCGGCGGGTCGGAGAAGCTAGCTAGCAGGCTGGCAGACGTTGAATCAGAATTTTCTCGATGATGGCGGCACTGAGCAGATTGCAGGTTTGAAAAGGGCCGGCAAACTTGCTGCACTTTGAAGAATAGACGTCGATAGTGCGTGGATGTGTTCGGGATGGTTCGCTCTCTGGTATCGGCATCCCGGTCGATGCTGTCAAATGGCGGTCCAGATTGATGCTCTGACCATCAAAGTTCCGTCCATTTTGACAGGGACAGCCTGCTCGACAGCTGCAAACCCTGCTCTTGCCTTTTTTTTCCCTTGCCGTGGTTCGTCTTCGATCTCCGTTCTGCGGTGTTCCTTCTTGATTCTTATCCGACGTACTCGGTACACATAATTTGCGAGCAAGGAGGCACAAGTGGAAGATAGGAGCAGCAGTCTGACAGAGGAAGGGGTGGGGGTCTAAGGTATCTAAGGTACCCGAGTACGAATCTCAGAGATAGGTATGAATCACGACAGGCAGGCAGGTGCAACAAAACAGGCCACAGCAGACGGGAAGGAAGATAGAGCAAGTAGCTGCTCATCTGGAAGGAACCCGACACGATGAGGCGCTGTGGTGGCTGCAGTTCGTGCCGTTCGTGGCTCCTTCCTACAAGTTCCCAGAGCAAGTCGCATGTCGACTTTCCCTCTGGGGCCTTGGCGCCCGTGAGGTGGTTGACGCTAGCAGCGCCTGCAGATCTACCCCTGTTCATGATCCGGTACGTACTGCGACAGTCAGCTCATGGTTCCGTTGCACTTGCCGATAAGGTAGGTAACGTCTTGGCGGCTCTTTCCTCCCAGGCCCATGGGCTTTTTCCAATATCCATCCATCCCGACCTAAGGTATGTTCTCACCCACCTCGTCTCGTTCTCTGATGTTTGCGCATGCAAGAATCTTCCGAGTAATTGCCCTAAAATGTTAGCCCAAAGACGCCGCGAATGCAACAGACAAACCGGGAAATAAGCCCACGTTTGATGATGCAGGTGGCTTTTCGGTTCTTGCCCACCCTGTCTCCCCCGCGACTCCCGCCAGCCCGCCTACCTGCCACCTGATTTGCGGTTTGCCGTGTATGGCGGGCGCGGGACAACTACCTTATTTCCCACAACCCTGCTTTGATCTTTTGTATCCTTCCTCTGGGACTCTCCCCTGAGATGTATTATCTGACGCCTTCCGTCTTTGCGCCCATACCTTACATAGATAGGTAGGTACGGAGTAAGGTATCTTTCTATCTGAAATGGCAGGCGAATGTTTCCCTCATTAATACCCGCGACCTGCATTGCCCAATCATGTACGGAGTCCACTCCGATCGGCCCCACTCCACTCCGGCGTGGCATCAGGTTCTGATTCCCATTCTCTTCTCATTCTTCCTGACTCTTCAAGCCATCTGTCGTTTTCTACCCAGCTTCTCTCATTGTCTGTTTCCATCTGGTCCAGCCTCTCCTTTCATCCCCACACACGGCTTCTTGTACCGGTACTTTGCCTACTCTGTAGCCATGTGAAAATCCTGAACCCAAGTTTTTTTTCCCTCCTAGGGCTTTTCGGTTCACCTGCAGTCTACGGCAACTGTCAACCTCCCATGCAGATTTCGGCCATGGACAGTATCCTACAGTCATTAGCCTTGAGCTAGCCAACTTACTCAGCTACCTTACGTAGCACGCTGCTACGCTGCCATGCCTGAATCTGAGATGTTGGGTCCAGCTGCAATGACACCGGCTAAGGCCAGTAGGTATTCTGACTCTTTCCCAGTGGTGATGTCACAACATCTCTCCCACCGGGCCATTGCCACGGCTCGCATACGACGGGAGTCAACACGATCCGTAACCAGACATCTAAGCGCATGCAGACATGAGAGACATGCCCGCACTGAACCAGCCCTTGCAACCGCCAAACGGTCCAATGGTCGCTATATCCCTGCCACGATCCTTTTCACTTGCCCACTCACCACCTTAGCCCCGAGTGGACTGGCGACTCACGGGATATTCATGGCAGGGGCAGAAAAATGTCCATGTTCACTTTGCAGAAAGTACATTCGATCCGGACATTATTTGACGAATAAACATGGGCCATCTTGGAAGCAGGCCAAAGCAGCCCAGCCTAGCCTAGCAATGAAGTACTTCCCTACGGGATACCACCTTACCGTACGTATTCGTGCCTCATTCCGTGGCCGTGATACCGTATTCATATCCTTGCAGGAGGAAGCAAGACGGTGTGTTCACTCCTGCTTGGCCTGGAGTGGCCTGCTACTACAGCTTGCCTTGTCTTCCGCTGCCTATTCTCGAGGCCGTTTATTCTTGTTTCTCGTATGCTCGCGTATCTGTCTGGGATATCCGTGTTCCGTGAGGTAGCCGCGCCTTCCTCTCTCCACGCTGTGATGAACCTGCCTGTCTGGTCCGCTGCATTCACCAGCCCCATCCTGTCCCAGCTTCACCTTGCACTCTCACCACAATCCAATCCCGGTTACTACCAGTCTTCCCCTCCACCTCACCTTACCTCGCCTCTCCTTAGGAAACCTACACCTTCTCCTCCTCCGTCATTCCGTCGTCTGTGTGGCCTAGCTTGAACGAAACCTTTCCTCCCTACGTCCCACTCGTTGCACCTAGAGGTTACCTTAGACTTTGGCTACCAGTCCTCCGCTACCATCATCGTGCTACCCTCGCCGACTCGCCCGCTCGCTAGCTCAACTCCACGAGGCTGGTCTACCTTTCAACTTTCAGTCACTCGCTTTGACGACATTCGCTGCTCTCTTTTTTACCAACTTCGAGCTCTTGTCACGCTCTCCCCCGCGTTCGCTGCTGAGAGACCCTAACGTCTACTTCGAGGGGACCTATCAGGAGTACATGGACACTTGAAGCCATCTTCGTTTGCCTCACCACCCCTTCCGCGCACGCGTTCTACTGCCAGCCCGAGCCAACCCTCGATCTCCTAAACCAACAGTAATCTTGTGTGAAAGGAGCTTGTGTCGCTCTACCGCGACCTAATATCATAATGTCGCGTCCTCTTACACCACGGGGAGCTTCTCCCGACTCGAGCCTGACGCCCCCGACTAATCCGTTCGGTTCAAACCCCTTCGACACCGACAATGATTCGAGCGCGGCTCCCTCCCTCGCCAGTGACTCAACTTTCACTGTGGTACGTTCACATGAAGTGCCATTGGCAATGGCTTCAGGCTTGAAGGAAAGGGACTGACATATTCCAGAACGCCGTTGGACAAACACATCCGTACGACACCACAGACAGATCAGGCCAGAGATCCAGTTGGGCCGACTCCTCGCACCACCGTCTAAGCAGACCTGGCATCGTAGGTTGTTCATCAATCGTACCTTTAAACCCAACTAACAAGCACCAGGAGCCTTCACCGCTGGCTAGAGAAGTCCCGGTCTATAACGAAAAGGTGCATCACCAATCCTCGTCCGAGACGGATGTCGAAGCTAGTCATGTTCCGCCTGTCATTTCAGACCCCGAGAAGGCAAAAGAGACGCATACGACCGCTCTTCCACCTTCATCGGGTGAGTCTTTTCCCAAGAGACTTTACGGCCGTTTTCGCGCAACCTACTGCCCCAAAGAAGAGCCACCTTTGGTCTTGCCGGTGTGCCCGAACGACACCGAGAAGCTCAGCTACGTTCACACCAATCGACTGCTCCTGTACATCTTTGGCATCTTCTCTTTCCTCTCGCTCGGCGCTGGAATGTGGCTGTTCGCGCTCTCTGCCCCGGCATTCTACTGGTATGGCGTCTTCGCGGGAGCAATGTGCATCTACTTGTTGATCTCTTACGCCGTCGGGATCATTGGACGAGACTGGGACTACAAAGCTCACTTGGATCTGGTTGAGCGCTTCCCCATTACCGAAGAGAACGCCCCGACTGTCGATATCTACCTCCCCTGCTGTTCCGAGCCCATTGAAATCCTGGAAAACACATACAAGCACATTGTCAACATTGATTGGCCTGCGTCTAAACTTCAGATCCACGTCATGGACGACGGCAACTCGGAACCTGTTCGGCTCCTCGCTGAGAAGTATGGCTTCAACTACTCCGTTCGCGATGACCGGCCCCGTCTCCGAAAGGCTGGCAATCTTCGATGGACATTTGCGCAGACCAGCGGAGACTTCTTTGCCATTTTCGATGCCGACTTCTGCCCACGCCCTGACTTTGTTAAGGAATTGATGGTTGAGCACTTGGGCGACGATAAGACGGCCCTGGTTCAGAGCCCTCAGTACTTCCGTGTCACTGACGACCAAACTTGGGTTGAGCAGGGTGCGGGTGCCACTCAGGAATTGTTCTATCGTGTCGTGCAGGTCAATCGCAACAGATGGGGAGCCTCAATCTGCGTTGGGAGCAATGCTCTTTACCGCCGTGAGTCTCTTGTCGAGGTCGGCGGAACAGCCGAAATTGGCTTCTCTGAGGATGTTCACACTGGGTAAATTTAATCCCACCAATATGTAGGATCTATGGCTGACATTCCACAGTTTTGGTGCGGTTGACCGCGGCTGGAAGGTCAAGTACATCCCGCTCTGCCTCGCCACCGGTGTTTGCCCCAACTCTCCTCGCGCCTTCTTCTCCCAGCAGATGCGATGGGCTCGTGGTTCAACGACTCTTCTTACCAACGGCCACTTTTGGGTCTCGAACCTCACCCTGATGCAGAAGATCTGCTACCTCTCAGGTTTGTTCTTCTCCTTCACAGCGACACAGCGTCAAGCCATCCATCTAACCAAACGCAGGCTTCTTGTACTACGCTGCAGTTTCACTCAACATATTCCTCGCCCCTATTGCCGGCACTCTTCTCCTTGCTATCCGCCCGGAATGGTTCAAGTTCTGGAACCTAGCTTTTGCCATCCCTTCGATTCTCTACGGTGTCATCCTCATGCGTTGCTGGGCTAAGGCCAAATATGGCTTCAATGTGCAGCATGCCATGACGGTCCAGAGCTACGCCTACCTCACCGCTATCAAAGACCGTCTCTTCAACATTGAGCTTCTTTGGGCTGCCTCTGGCGACTCCAAGGCACACAAGAGCAACAAGTATCGCAACATGCGCCTTCTTTGCATCATCTGGACCCTGATTGTGACTGGTGCCATGGTCGGTGTCGTCACATGGCGCCTCGTCACCGGTTTCACCTGGTACCATCCCTTGCCACTCATCATCATCAACGTCTACAACCTGTTTATCAACCACTACTTCATGTTCTGCAACTGGTAGAATTCTACTGGTATCCAGGTATGCGAAGGTTGTGACAAGAGAAAGAGGTGTTTGTTATTAAAAGCTTGCATTATACATGGACAAATGGAGTCAAGACATTTGATTTTTTGCGATTGAGATGACGGAGGTAGCATTGACGGTTTTACCCGTATGGAAACGGCCTTATACCATGGACATAGACGCAAGCACACAAGCCTGCCTGCACACACTGCTTCCACAGCGTACATAGTTGGTACTCTTGTATATCACGGTGGATAAAGTAATCGTGAAGGTACCCTGGCAGCGCTGCTGCCTTGCATAATCATAGTAAATAGTAATACTTGTATGAAGAACTTGCGATGTCCATCATTCTCGAAGTAATTGACCTCAAGATTCGCTAAAGAGTCTTGTCGTTTTGAGTTCTGCCTCCAGTTCGCCTGCTCGTGTTCGACTGTGCCACATTCTTTGCAAGCTTACAGTCGCAACAAATCTTTCGGGTCAAATCTGACCCCTCGTGTGTTTGACGGATCAAGGCTATTCATGTGCTTCCACACATCTTCGGGGTTGTCGTAGTTCTCAATCATGGTCTCAATCTGGTTTCCATCCGGATCCCTGTAGTACAAGCTCGTCGTCACGCCGTGATTGAGGCAGAGATGCGGTTCTATCCCGCCCGCTTTGCCGGCGTGGTACATGCGGGCTAGGTCATTGAGGGAAGCGAATTTCAGGGCGATATGGTCAAGTCCGGTGGATGGCGGCGGGTCGTTGGAGGGGGGAAGAGCGGTGTCATTAGAGGAAGAGGAGGGGGAGGGAGAGGTTGATGGAGTGGGGCTGTGAAGGATCGCGAGGCGGTGGTGTTCTCTGTCCCAGGTTAGAACGGAGATGTAGTTGTTTTGGAGGACGATGTGGGCGTTGAGGAGGGTTTTGTAGAAGGTGATTAGGGGTGTTGGGTTTGGGGTTCGGAGGCCGAGGTGGGCTATTTCGATTGGGGATGGGGATACTGGGTCTTGGGTCATTGTGACTGAGGGATGATAGGCTCCTATCAAATGGGCGTGTCTCGGAGCTTTTCTTTCGGAGGGCGATTGTTGTCCTACACTCTGGACTCTATGCTGATGATAACATGAAGGGGTTCGAGGTTGCGGGTTTTTATGTCTTACATCCATCACCGACGAGATTCATCCTCAAGATACCTCATCTGAAGAGAAATACACCTTGTCTACAAAGTACTGGGATGTGGGATAATCTTATGTCATGTTTGACAGTATTTTTTGGGAGAAGCTGAGTCAAAATGTTTGCGAAGTTGTCCCGTCACATTGATCATTTGCTTCCGCCGTGACGTTATTCGGATGTTTTCTGATGTCTCCAAGTGCAAGTCCGCAAACCTTCGCCGAACCCCGCCGAACCTCCGCAACGCCTCGAAAATTGAGAATGGAGATTGCAACTCCACTGGGATAGAATCGATGGTATCATGGGATGGGGTTCTATGGCGGTTAACATAGTGGGAGCCTCGAAATGAACTCAACTATGCACATTCTGGTGAGTCTGGACACGGCACGACGATTGCACAGGGCCCCGTTTCGGAGAGCTTAATCCTTGTTTAATTCATCAGTCATGTCACAGCTTTAGGCCTTGTGCGCATATTAGTACCGGCCGAGAAACCAAGTGAATATGGCTAGAGGGGTTATCGCTCAATAATTAGGGAACGTTCACCCCTTGGCCCCCAATCCTGGATACGTAAGATGGAAAATGCTAAAGCATTAGACATGTTGGTATACGCGTTAGTAGGATAACCGTATGGTTGGCATGAAGGTCAATGAAGCGATGTTCATTGCTGCCTATGGAGGTAGCCGGAGGACGAATTGGGCAGAGCCCATGATCCCTCAGAAGTGCAATTGGAGGGGCTGTCCGTATGGCTCTATCCGGTTTCCAGATACATCTTTTCTGCCGACTGCCTGGAATCCAACAGAATGGCATGAGCTTATACTGTTCTGGTCACTTAATGCTGGAGAATGTAGTATTGAATGAAAATCAGATTCATGTACTCATGACAGATCTCGGACTACTTTGATAGCGTGATTTCCCTTAGGTCAAGGTAATCCGTTGTGTTGGCAGATCTTCTATTAGCCTTCTTATAGTCGACGCATTTTCCTGGAGTTTGTTTTTTATCTCCCGGCGTGTCAAGGAGCTTGCTGCTGGATGAGATAAGCTAGCTAAACCGACTCGCCTGTAACAATCGCTACTCGGTTCTTTGCGGACATGAATAGCATCAAGAAAAAGCCCGGAACCGCCCCTCGAGGCCAAAGGGATGAGGTAGCCAGAGAGTTCTGCGGAACTCAAATCTGTGATCAAGGATCTGCAGTCCAATCTGTAGGAAAGAACCCACAAGTGATCCAGATTTGTAATGACGGTGTGGTACGGGTCGGCATACAAGTGATCAAATGGCGAACAATGTCCGGAAGTGCCTGATTTGTGACGAATATGGGCTTGAGACGCGGTAAGCAAACAGCTGGCGTCTAGAAGGGGAGCTCTCAATGTGATTCTCGCCTCTATGCAGTCGGCCAGGTGGCTCGGACCTCGGTTGATGACTTCGATGTCATCAATTCGCGTACATTTCAGGGCTTGATTGACTCCAAAGAACCATTGGACTTGGAATGGTGATGAAGCCCATGACCAGGACGGATAGCGGGCGATGCGTGCTTTTGAAACCACGTTATGCCTTGTCGGGTGCCAGAGAAGATCGACAAGTAAGGTCTTCTCCCACAAGCCCACCAAGTATCGGTCGCCAAGCCGTAAATGTTGCATTTGTTCGGCTAGTCCAGATAGGGCGGCCATCTTGTCCTCCTCTTTGCTGAGTCTAAGTCGTGAGTACTCATCTACTGTTCGATACCACAGGGATTGTGGGTCTTTCTCAAGGACACTATATGGAACGTAGGGGTAGACCATCGAGTTCCATGCACCTTTGGAGGTCAAATCCTCATCATTGTCCATGCTCTCGCTTTTCTGCGAAACCCGGCAGACCCATACCACTTCCTGCGCACAGAAGTGCAGTACGCGTGGTGAGAGTCGCATCTCCTGATAGGCCCATCCACGACTCAAAAGTGGCCAGTTTGGGCTCTCTCCTATCGCAGCTTCATCTGACATGAGCGGTAATTTGGGAAGCTTCTGCCGAGTATAAGTGTCTTTGTACCCCGGCAAGAGTTTAGACATGTATTCTTCGCTTGTGTTCCTGAAACAGCCACCAGATGCGTCGCTGGAGTTTGTTGCTGCGATTGTGAGATATGCATTCGCATAAATATTAGCCATTTGCGAAGCCTGTTCCTTCCAATCTTCATCGGAATCCTGTATGATGCACAGTGCATCGATCCATAGATATGAGATTTCAAGATGACGACAGACAGTTATTGCATCCTGAAATGTTGCATTAAGCTGATTCCAAGGAATGCTTTTCCGGCGGTGCTCGATTGTGTCTTGTTTGGTTTGGATTATTTGGGCACTCTCACCCCAGCAATAGCTTAAACATGCATAAGGCTGTTGCCCAACGTTCTCCTTCAGAATGACTTTATCGTCGATGATCTGAAGAAGTCTTTTAGGTGAAGCTCGTTGATCATGCCCGTGCTTGCTATTTCCATGACGGCATTTGTGACTTATAGTGCACTCATTGAGCCAACCTTTGATAGTCCGGAATGTTGTCTCGGAGCTTGTGCTTCCCGGAAGGTGAGCCGCGATCTTCTTCAGATGTAACGGGTTTTCTTCCTGGCCTGCAGAATCATTTATTAGCTGTGGGAGTAAAGATGTAAATAATGGCACATCAGACCGTCTCCTCTGAGATTCGAGATCTACTGAAGATTCTTGCCAGTAGTGCTTAGTACGGTGTAATTTACCATCAGTAGTGAATACGTCAACCCTTATATCTTTCAACGACTTATTCAAGACTTTTAAGTGCTGGTCTTTGTGGTCTTGTCTAACATAGATGTCTGCGTTCTGCTGCGTACCAGTCTGAGCCAATCCGATACATTGGTCCAGGAAGGCGCACCGAGGGCAGCCGCCTTGTATACCCCGCCGGAGGCTCTCCCAACCGATCACAGATTGCCAATCCCGACCACCGCAGAACAGACACGCCATGTGAAAGAGTAACACTGGAGATTTGAATGAGCAAGAACGATACACAATAGTCTCGCACTGGCTCTCGACATGAAGAATGTTGGTCAAGAGGCTTTAAGCTTATCAAAGCTTACGAGAATCCGCAAGGTGAGTGGATTTATGAGCGTTGAGATCTTCTCTCCAAGCGGTGGAGTTGCTGATGATGTTTTGATAGATGCACGCGTTTTGCACTCTCTCCTCTACTTATCTTAGTTACTCCTCATCACTGGGGATGCAAGAATGTATCAGGCAGCTGTGTCTTCTTGGCGCACCAATGAAATGTACACACGTAGCCCACGTATTCAGCAAATCTCAGAACGCATTGAACAAAACAGAGGAGACACCGGAATAGTTTCCCGACATTATGGTATTGGACGTGCGCAGCTCTTCCATAAATTGAGTAAAGTCGTAAAACATCAACATCGCTACGGGTCGCTCCTGGCCCATTCACAAAATGGAGAGTCTTGCAGGTCATTTCACCTCTGCGCAATATCGAGCTATTGCTAAGCCTCGCCTTTAATCCTGCCTTGCCGGCTTATATCTGGCACAGCTCGTGGCGCAGGCGTCGAAGGAATGCTGAGATTCAGGCAGCTTAGACATGACCCCCATAAATAGACTCAGCAGCTTCGCCCCATGACTCTTGGTTGCTTTGTCAGTTTTCCCAAGAACGATCGATGCTGGTGTCCCCAAGAAAAGACGCTACCTGCAGGCAAGGCAACAAGATGTCTTAGGATAAGACGGAAACGTATCGGATGCTTCTTTAGTCATGTGATGTGGCGTTAGGCAGATGCTCAGATATGCCTTTCTCGATGAAGGCCTCCTGTCAGAAAATTGAGATTGATATCTTGGAGAACGGGAGCTTGGGAACCTCAGATTCTACGATCTTACTATAACAGCAAAACTACGCCTGATACGAAGCAAATCGACCGTTCAAGACACTGCCGCCGATCGATTCTTCGAAAACTTCGTCATGATCAGATTGCACTGGTTCACCGTTCATGGCGTGTACCTCTTCACCCAATTTGCTTTTATGATGGCCGGCATCGCGGCCTTTGTATCAATGCCACTAGAACTCAATCACCCGATGCCGCCTACAATTCCATGGGGATCCTCTGCTCTAGTGCGTCAACTTTCTCGGCCCCTCCCCTAGTGAAGCTCGCCATCTAGAATCTTCTTAGACCGTATGCTTATCATTGGACCATTTCCAGAGCTGTTTTTCACTCTTTGCCAATACTCTCATTTTGTCCGCAATTTTTTCATCTCAACGGCCGAGTCCCCTGATGACCGAAGAAAGCCGTTTAAATACCCGCCGCGTCACACTCCTCATCAGCGTCCTATTTGCTGCGGGGTTCGCCGCCGCAGACTGGTCCTTTGCCGTATCGTTTCGCGAGTATGGATCAACTGGTCCTGAGAAGGCGGCCAGCGGTGTAGCTGGGGTGGCATCGTACGTCAAGAGCTTTCTGATTTGCACTTTATGATCTTGATACAGGCTAACCAACTTGTGCAGATTTGTCGCGCTCGCTGCTGTGGTAGCGGATATCTGGAAAATTTGCGCAGATGCCTCGGAGGCTCGAGCTGCTGAACTGTTTGACCAAGAACAGCTTGCTGATGTAGAGCCATATACTGATGATTGAAGAGGCGTGGGGGCTTTGAAAGGCTTTGGTACATTTATCAACGCAAAATCAAGGACGTGTAAAACATAAATCTTGCCTCCTCATTATCTTTTTCGCTGCGTTCACGACAAGATTCAGGAAGCACGCTACATGATTATGATTCCTCGTGAAGTAAGGCACGTGAAAAGTACCTGCTCAAACATGCAAGTGGTTTGACAAACCTCCTCGCGCTCGGCATGCAAAAGTGATGACTCAAAATATGACTGCTATATTGCGCTACAGCAGTGGAACAATTGGGGCTAGTTTGTCGATTGATGCATACAGGAAATACCCCGAAAACCAACAGCCTGATTGTGAAAAAAGAACGCGCGGACGTGCATAAGCGAAGGAATGGCTGAACTCGGATGTCTTGCATCTAAATTGGGTCTCAAGATGCGATTCGCCGAGCCAAGGAAGTCAGCCTGACACAGCCGCAAACTAATAAAGCCACCCATGTGCTCAGGGAGGCGCTGCGCATGATCTACAGGCTATCGAAGGGATTAGAATGTGGAAATAGAAAACAAACATTTCTGAGCCATTTGAGCCTTCGCAAAGGATGATGTCGTGGTTGTTCCAAGGACGGAAGAAGGACGATGGCTTTTCTACCATTGAAGACTTCGGCGATCTGGACAGACAGCAAAAATGCCGTGGCTGCAAACAGATTCGGGCTCTTTTCGATTTCCGTAGGCGCCACAATATTCTACCACCCAAGGCTGTGGTTTTTCACGAAAACTATGCCTCTCTCGACAGATGTGCTCAGCTCTGCGTCACTTGCCGCATTTTTCGCCAGGCGCTGCTTCTCGAAGGCGTAACTGCCGACCATGCTGCTGTATTGGGCCGTTCTCCGGCGTCGGTTCGCGCGAAGTTGGTCGCTGACGATGGTGGCCTTGCAATAAAGATTTACGTCAACGAAGATGGAGAGAGCAGAATGCCGGTGGCGATGGTCGGCTGTGCATCAATAATAGACGCCAAGCCCCCTATGAAGCTGTCGAGGAATTCAGAGGACGATATCATCTTCCAGCAGATTAAAGATTGGCTTCGGGTGTGTGAACAATGTCACATTGACTGTGGCAACCTCGCATATTCGAACCGCAGGCCTACTCGGCTTCTTCACCTGCTCTCTGACTCACGAGCCGAGTTGGTCGATAGCGAGAGTCATATCATGAACGGCAAAGCCCCGCGTTATGCAGCTCTGAGCTATTGCTGGGGCACTGGCACGTTCAGTGAGGATGAGAACGAGCTAGTTGAACAGGGACAGACGCTGAAGGCTAATCTGGAGAGCCGATATCAACCGTTTGACACTGAAAACCTTCCTGGCACGGTCCGCGATGCTATCAAAATCACCCGGCGGTTAAGCGACCCAGAAAGCGGACTTGAGCTATGCTTGCTATGGGTTGACTCGTTATGCATCATCCAGGACGACGTTCAAGACAAGGAGGTGGAGATACACCATATGCAGGAAGTCTACGGCAACGCCGCTGTCACCATTTGCGCAACGATGACGACCAAGGCCACCCAGCCATTGCTGATGCCGCGTCTTGCGTGGTCAAAACAAGTCAAGCCATGCCGCATCGACACCTCTTGGCTGACCGTGAACCCCACGGCACCTGCTGGTCTCCGCTCAAGGACCCCGCTGTCCCTTCGGGCATGGACACTTCAGGAGGAGCATTTGTCGCCGCGGCTGCTTTTCTGGGGCGGCCAGCAATTTAGCTGGGCATGTGGACGTGGCGAGTATGTCGAGGAGACATCTTCTAACTCTGTTCAGCCTCCTACCACTCATGTGCGCAAATTTCTTGCTGAGTGCCGTACATCGGAACCCGAGGAGCTCTGGCGTGCATGGAATGCTATAGTAGAGTCATATACGGCTCGGAGCTTGAGTAACCCAGCAGATAGGTTTGACGCGCTCGCGGGACTGGCAACACGATATTTGGCCGCTATTTCCGCCTACAACGAGTATATGGCAGGTTTATGGCGGGCAACATTTGCGCAGGATCTCTTGTGGCATGTTTCTAAAGCATCTGGGCCCGACGTAGGATGCCCAGGCACGGCAGGAGCCCCGAGCTGGTCTTGGGTGAGTCTTCCTATAGGCCTGGAGGCTCGCATGTGGCACGAATTTGAGATGCTGACCGCGATGGAGCTGCTCGACGAAAGTCGCAGTGTAAATATCGAGCCATCAGAGGCGGTTGCTCAAGGGGCCAATTTGAGTCGTGTCCGTGTTCGAGGGCTTTTGAGAAATCTTTGGAGCTCCGGATCACAGCTTCGGGAGTGGGACGATGTCTGTGTCTGCGTGGACGGCGTCAAAAAGTTCAGCTTTAGTTCCAACCCGGGCCAGGATGTCCACGCGGTCGATCGCCTCACGGGCAACTTAGTTGCATATGAGGCGCGGAAGCAAGAGATCGTCGCCGGGTTGGACTACTGCAGGCTCGCGGAGGACATTAATGGGGGACTCTTATTGGAGGTTCACTGTCTTGCCATATCTGAGCATGCTATGCTTCTCCTGCGCCATCAGAATGCCACGGGTGCTTTCCAGCGAATAGGCATTGGCTTTGGTTATCGACGGGATTTCTTCAGAGGGCTGGAGAAGTTAGAAATTGTCCTAGAATAGAGAAGCATGGGAGCGAGAAACACATTAATCTGCAATTTGGAGTGGCGTAATGTCGATGAAAATACAATTTGGACCAGACTTCTTGATTCATATCGGACACGCGGGATGTTAAAGTAGCAGAACTCTGGCCTCATGGAGGTAAGCTGAAGGCTTACCATGAGTTCGGACCCATAATATCTGACCTACAGGCTACAGCATGAATCCCTGACTCGACCTTGAGCATTACAGGGACGTGAGCCAGGGGACCCCACACCTCATTATTGCCTTAACTCTCCTTCCTATTTATTTTTATTAATACCTACTATTAATACGTACTATAATATACTTATATAAATTACTATTAGCTCGATTCTAACTACCCGAATACCTAGCTAAGTAGCGGGAGCGCCGGCCTATATATTATTATACTTTAACCCGTTTATTGTTACCCCTCTTTTTATATTTTATGCTTTAATAATAGCCTTTAACTATATTATATAAATAAATTAAAGCTAGCTCTTTAAGGCTACGTTAATAAAATTATTATTTAAAAAACGATAAATTTATAACTTTTTTAATAAATAATAAACTTTAAAAATATCTTAACTAAACTTTGTTTAATTTATTAAATATAGACTTATTACCCCTATTATAAACTCTATTATTACCGAGATTATTATAAATTAAACTAATTTCTATTTTATTAATTTAATTATAATTTAGTATATTAAAAAGACTATTTTTAAGCTTTAATAAATTAAAGCTTATTATAAAGCGGCTAATTACTATATATAAAGCTTTGCGGCTATATTTAAAACTATTTTAACTAGCTATTATAATAACTAGCCCTTCCCTATTTATTTTAAAACTAATTAAAGTAATAGCTTTAATAACTATATAATAATTATATTAAAACCGGTATTTAACGGCCTTTAATTAGCGCCGTTATTACGTTTTAAGGCTCCGGGGTACTAAAATAGAATATAAAAAAATATTATGAACCCTTTATAATTATAGTTTAACGACTAGATCTTTATTTAACTCTCTCTCAGTAATAAATACCGAGACGTTAATTTTATTACTTACCGGTTTTATAATTACTATATAATTTATAAAAATAGGATTAGCTATATTTAATTATTACCGTAAACTATTTAAACTCTTTAACGTAACTAATATTAATAAATTAATAAATTAAAAATATAATTATAATTTATAAAATCCCTTTTACTTTTAAAAAGTATAACGGACTTATTTTTATTATAATAGAGTATATAATAAAAAAAACCCGTATTATTAGAAAGTAAATTTTAATTTAATACTGCCCTACGGCGAGCTCTTTAAATAAATTAAAATAATCCTAGATTATCTTATTTAAATAATAAATCCTATTTTTTAAAGTCTTTAAAAGCTTTATAGTAATAAAACTTAAATAAAAGATCTAAGTTATTTAGTATTAGAATTATTTTAATTAATATAGTCTTTATATATATTCCTATATTATAAAATATATACGTTATAAAAAGCCGGCCTATAATAAGATATATAAAGCCCGCTTTTAATATATAAACTATAAAGGCCTTTATATTAATTTAAATAAAAAGTACTTTACCCGACCCCGGGTTAAAAATAATATTATTTATTATATTACTTAGCGTTAATAAATAAAGATTAAGTATTATAGTATTTAAATATCTAAGTTTATAAATATTTAGAACCCCCCCGACGGAGTAATCCGCCGGGGCCGTATTATATATTACGTATTAAGGAAAACTAGGTATATTGCGCTCTAAACCTAATTACTAACTAAAATTAACCGACTCGACTATTTTCTCCTTTTTATTAATAGCTCCCGACCTTCCGCTACCCGTTTAGAGGGCAAGCTTTACTTACTTTAACGTATATAAAACCTCTTAGTACTAGCCTATATAGGTAACTAGGTCTATATTATAGCTAGCTAGTCGTAATAAGTATATTAATAAAAGTTAAGGCTATAAAGGCTAAGTAAATAGTATCGTAATCGTAAATAGCTTTTTTAAAGCTATATCTATAAATTATAAAGTAAATAAAGCTTTAATAATAAATCGTAGTTTTATTAAAAGGGGTTTTTAATAAAAATAACTAAAAATAATTATAAAATCTAATATTAAATTAATTATTAAAGAAGCTATAGGAAGTCTATTTTTAAACCCGGTTTAAATCTATATTATATATAAATCTCGTTTTTAAATATATCTTTTATAATACTTTTATTTATTATTATTTAACTATTTATTAAACGGTCGTCCGTTTTATTTAATTACGATCGTATATCCTATTTATTTATAAATATCCGTTCTTTATTTTATTATATAATCGTAGTTACGTAATTTATTTATAATTCTTCTATCCCGAGAGGAGTTATTTTAAGTCCGTTGCTTTTATATATATAGTATAGTAGCTATTATAGGTTTTATAGGGCAGGCCCTGGCCTTATTATACGTATTAGGTCGTAATAGTTTAATATAATCTCTTTTTTTATATAGGTATTATCGTTACTTAGTATTATAGCTAGCTAGTCGTAATAAGTATATTAATAAAAGTTAAGGCTACGAGGGCTAAGTAAATAGTATCGTAATCGTAAATAGCTTCTCTAAAACTATATTTATAAATTATATTAATAAATAAGGCTTTAGTAATTAATTGTAGTTTTATTAAAAGGGGTTTTTAATAAAAATAGTTAAAAGCGATCGTAAAATTTAATATTAAGTTAATTATTAAAAAAGCTATAAGAAGTCTATCTTTAAGCCCGGCTTAAGTCTATACTATATATAAATCTCGTTTTTAAATATATCCTTTATAATATCTTTATTTACTATTACTTAACTATTTATTAAACGGTTATTTATCCTATTTATTTACGATCGTACGTCCTATTTATTTATAAACGTCCGTTCTTTATTTTATTATATAATTATAGTTATATAATTTATTTATAGTTCTTTTATCCCGAGAGGAGTTATTTTAAATCCGTTATTTCTATATATATAATATAATAGCTGCCGTAGGTCCTATAAAGCAGGCCCTAGCTTTATTATATATATTAAGTTATAATATTAGCTCCTCTTTTTAAAGGTCTAGTCCTTTAAGCTTATAAATAGGTCGCCTATTCTTAAATTAAAGAATCGTTAAATATATTTCTATTTAAAAATATATTAATATAATATTAGGTCGAATTAAAAAATTAAAGTCTTAAATAGCTACGTCTCGTCGTAAACTATTATATATTATTCGTTTTTTTAATAAAGGTATAGAAATTATACTTTATTTAAATTATCGCTTACGAGGCGTTCAGTACCTAGTTCTTTTTAATTCTAATATTTATAAAACGTACTATTACCTAGGTATTTCTTATAATACTTCTATTAATACTATTTATATTTGTAAGTATTATAATACTTATTTATTAAGTCTAGCTAACTAATATAGTTAATCGCTTAATATTAAAATCCGATCGTTTTAATTATAAAAAGGAAATAAAAGAGTTATAATTTCGAAAAAGGGCTACGGAGTTATAAAAAAAAGCTAAAGCTTATTAAAAAGCTTAGGCCGAGTTAAATAAATCGTTATCTAAGTTAAAACGTCTTTATTTATAAAAAAGAATAGTTTTTAAAAAAAGTCGTATTATATTAAAAGAATTTTTTAAAAATACTAAAAGTACCTCCTCAGCGGCTTATAAAGTATAAACTAATAATATTTTTAATATAATTAATTAAACGCTATAATAACTAGGAGTTCAGGGTTTAATTTTAATTTCGGTATTCCTCGAAAAGCTATTAGGATTCTAAAGGTTCGTAATAGGTTCTTATATATTTCTTTATATCTATAATTCTTCTATTTAATTAAAAATTCTTATATTTTATTTTTAATTTTATAGTTAATAATCCTTTCGACTTCGTATTTTAGTTCGTTTAGTTCTATAATAATACGATTTTCTATATATAAACC
>NW_026849186.1:0-59875 GCF_030867785.1 Colletotrichum acutatum
CTTTCATTCATGTCGAGGATGACCTAGACCTCAACAGCGATCGACTTTTGGCAAACAGGGCCAAGCGGAAGACGATTTTCCCAGGAGGCACACCGGAAACTACGGCCAAGCGGTCGAACCGGGAGCCTCTTGATCCTTACACACTTATAATAGACGGCAAGCTGGATATCTTGCGACCGAGTCTCAAAGACGTAATGGAACTCGAGGACCATTACAACTATTTAGGGACGGCAAAAGATCTAAACGTCAAGGAGCTTCAGAGAACGTTCTTCAGAACCGGGGTGTTGCAGATCGTGTCGGCCAGGTCTCGGCCTGATGCTTTCCGCGATGACAAGGGCTCCAGCAACCCGGCCGAGGCGGCCCAGGGCGTTGTTGACATCAAGATCACCAAGGTCGGGCTCCTGTGGCGCAAAGATGTCAAGAAGAAGAAGACGAGGTCACCGTGGCAGGAATGGGGAGCCATTCTCACAGGCGCTCAACTCTACTTTTTCCGCAACACCACTTGGATTAAAAACCTAATGCACCAGTACGAGTCTCACGTCAAGCAGGGTTTCGATGGTGAGCCAATCACCTTCAAGCCACCTCTTCCGGAGTTCAAACCAGATGGGTATCTGCCGACTAAGGAAGCTGTTGCGCTCGTCGATTCCACCTATAAGAAGCATAAGAACGCCTTCAAATATTCTCAGCCCAGCGGTTATGTGGAGGAAGTTCTCCTAGCCGATAATGAGGAAGAGATGAATGATTGGCTAGCCAAGCTGAACTATGCGGCGGCTTTTACGACGTCAGGCGTTCGCATGAGGGGCGTCGTGGGAGGCAATTACGAGGGTCAAAGTCGGCGCGGCATTAGGAGACTCGGCAGTTCGGCCTCTGCTCAAGTAATTCAGACTCCAACAGGCGATGTAAGCATTGTTAGAGGCAAGATTGACCACAAAGAGGCCGAGTCCATCCAGGCGCAGCGACGGCAAACTATGATGGACGCAGTCGCCAAAGGCGATGAAGAAATTGCTCTGAAGGAGCAAGAATTAGAAGGACATTTGAGGAACGCCCGGCACCTTCAGATTCTATCGCCTATTCAGGGCAAAACCAGAGATCAGATCCTATCAGCTGCAGCTCACATGGATGTCAAGATCAAGTGGACTCGCATGGACATGTGGAAATCAATGTGTCATCGGGATGTTCTGTTGAAGGATCTAGCTGAGGAGCAGAGTCTTCGGGGTCTTACTCCTACCACAACTCAAAACGGCCGAGAGCCTCGTGAGACATCACCCTCTCCCAAAGAAAGGCCCTCTATTCTCGACGCCGTGTCGGCAAATAGCGTGGCACGCAGGCGCAGGCGATCATCCGCTGCGGTCTCAACAATTCAACCTTCGAAGACTCCGCAGGCAGAGCCCGACTCTCCCGTCACTGAAGCTTATCAAACCCCGCCTACCAGTGCTACTTTCAGCCCACACAAGCATCAAAATTCATGGGACTCAAAGGTTTCCAAGTCGGCGGAGCGTGTCCAGCCTCAGAGACCTGGTTCCAGCTCCAGCCAGTCATCTGGCGAGCCGACCTTCTACAGCCCGCAACAGCATTCAACGCAGAAGAGAGGCAAGGCCGCCGAACAGTCTGCAGACAATGACCGACATGACGACGTCGATGCAAACGAGCGGGCTCTACTACAGCAAGCCGGTCTGCTCGAGTCGGGTTCTCGCGGGCGAATCCCCCCGGAACGGAAGCGGACGGGATCTTTCTCTGAACCTGGAGATGCCTCGGAGTCGCGAGATACGCCTGGCTCAATCGATAAACAAGACAAGACCAAGATCCGGCGAAGCCTCCAACGCACACTCAGAGAAAGTGCTGGCCATCTTTCACACCACCGCAGCAGAAAGGGCAAGGAAATCATCTCCGGCAGCGGCGCGGATGACACTAGCCGTGAGGACGTGCTCACCAGGGGTTCCGGCAGTTTTGTGGTACACGGAAAGAAGGCGTCCGTTATCAATTTCGGCTCCGAGCTACAGCAACTCACACCGGAGGAGCGTATGAAGCAGCGAAAGCAAGACGAACCCGCATCCCCCATCAGTGTCGCAGAAGACTACCACGACGCTCTGAATGATTCGCTGGAACCCACAGAAAGAAGAGAATCAGCCGCCAGCGCCAGCACTGCCACGGCCAGGAGCTTCCGTGAACTTCATCGCAAGTATTCTTCAGCACACGCATCCAAAGCACCCGCCTTCGGCGGGCACCTCTCGGTGCCATCCGATGGCGAGAGCGAGGCAGCAGTCAGTTTCTCCGAGGGAAGAAGGACACCGCTTCCTCCAATCGAGAATGAGTCCGGAGATGAAGAAGAGAACGAGGCGGCTGTGAGCAGTCCGCAAATCGTCAGCCCACAGCCCATACCCAGCGCTCAGCTGATCATAAGTCCAAAGCCCATCTCTGCTGCTCTGGCAACTCCACTAGCAACCCCGTCCGAGCCTTCGACGCCCTTGGAACCCCAGATGGAGGAGAAGGAGGAGGAAGACGAGAGGGGTGCTGAGATGCAACGGCTGCCTAGCCCCCCTGTGCAAGCAGTCAAGGCCTAGCTAGGTCTCACAATCTAGAGGGAGAGGCAGAACTTCCAAAGGCAACTTTTTATGTTGAAGAATACCATGCCGACATTGTAGAACTAGTTGACATCGGATGATGCGAATCTGGGGATGAGTCAGGAGAAAACAAAAGATACCAGCGAGCGAGAAAAAGGGTAGCTAGTGATTTGATAGAGAGGGACGAGCAGGAAGTGGCCATAGGAAAGACAGCATCATCATAAAAGGATGCGCAGGGAGGGGCCGGCAGCGCGCTCCTTGGCTGTCACTCAAAATTGCTTCTTTCTACTGTCAACAACCATGCTCCGATGAAGTGGCGAAGTGTAACCGATCTAGAGCGGTAGGTGTGTACCGTGGGTGGCTTCATGGGTGAGTGGTGGAAGGATTCTAGACTTTGGCCCCGTAATCGACCGTTACAATGTTGGCCTCAGATACAGAAAGATGTATATGGTAGAGTAGAGCGCCTAAACAATCACACAAGACCCCTTCTTCCCCAATAGCCTTTTGCCAGTAACCTCTCAAACTCGACTCGTATTCGTAGATGCTTGATCGTGAAAGGATCAGTAATAGACTTTCTTATTTTGGTACTGCAGCCATGGGAGGATAAGCATGGCCTTCAGCATGTTCTTAATAGAGGGGCTACTGAGGCCTAATGCAACTTTTCTCATTTCTTGCCCTTCTTCTTCTTCTTGTTAGACGACGTCGTCGGCGCCTTTTCGACTTTGACCGATCCTGCGCCACCGGCCAACTCCAACGTCTCCTCCTCCTTGACGAAGCCACCTTGTGTTGCCTCCTGGGCCTTCTTCTTGCCCTTTTTACCCTTGGGACGGTACGAGGATCGGTCGCGGAGGGGCAGCCAGCGCTCAGGATCCATCTTCTTGCCTTCAACATAGTCCTTGGGCAGCTTTCTTCTTCTCTTCTTCTTGTTGCTTGCGTCGGCGGGCTGATCGAGGCGGCGCTTCTTGGCCTGGCTGGCTGCCGGCGCAGTGGTAGCGACGCCATTGCTGACGAGCTCGTCGACGTTGACCCCCTGGAGGAGGTCGTCAATGGGAGGCAGACCAGCGAGGTGAGGTGTCACCTTTGCTCTGTCTGATGTGGCGAAGGATGCCACGAGGCCAGCGGCGGCAATAGGGTCCGCAGTAGGCTTTTGGCAGAGCTTCTCGAACGCAGCACCAGCAGCTGCAAGGTCCGTGGGCTCAGACGACTTGAGGAGCTCCGAACCGGCGCCACGGAGGAGAGAGTCGACGTGGCGACCATCATGCTTCTCCCAGAAGGACGATGCCTTTGCTAGCTCTGATCGTATGTTGCTGTGGCGGCCCTGTTGTCTATAGAGAGAGACAGTTAGGGCAACCAGACCGGGAGAGAAGCGCACTTCTGATGGTCCATGCTCCTCCAGATTCTGCAGGAAGCGCTCAAGGACGGACAACGCAGCACCGGGGTTGTTCGCTGTGAGGTAGAGCTGTATTATGGTGAGGAGCAGACCGACATCTGTGGGGCGCTTCTCAATCAAGGGAAGAACCTCTTTTACTTCAACCGCCTTGGAGCGACGCAAAGCAAAGGCTGTGGCATTGATGGCCGAAAGACCGTTTGTGTCGACAGACACTGTTGGCGAAGCCTTTGCAAGTGCCTTTGACGACTTTTCATACACACCATCAAACTTTTGAGCTTGCAGGCCAAGAATGTACTTGTTCTGCTTCAACTGGCTTTCTTGATACTTGAAAAGCTTCGCCTGCTTGCTGAGGGTTGCTGCGGTGTCGAACTTGCGCTGGGCCAGATATGGGTTGTCTACTTCAGTCGCAAGAGCTGAGGTGTTGTTCAGCGCAATCAGTCGAGACTCGGCATCAGAGTCCCTGGGTAAAGTCGGTCAGCAAAACCCACCTGTAGAAAGAATTTTGGGCCAACCTACTCTGAAATGGATAGTCGCTTCTGGATCGCGAGAGCTTCCTCGGTCTTGCCTAATCTGGTGTAGACATATACCTGCTGGACCATGATGGGAGTCATCTCAGCCTTCTTATCGTCTTCGGAGAGCTCTTCGGAGTCATCACAAAGTCGCAGTGCTTTCTGGAGAAGTTTCGTGGCTTCGGAGAGCTCGCCGCGAGCAATCATACCACAGGCAATGTTGTAGGCAAGTTCGAAGGTGTCGGCATCCTCGGCGGCGGGAATAGGCGTGTCTTCGCCGTCGAGGCTGTTGGAAACCTTCCATTCCAGCTGAGCAGCGGACGCCAACTGGTTGATCTTGAGGTCGCTCTCCTCTCCTTGTTCATCCTCCAACAGGCTGCTGTAGACATCGAGCGCGTCCTTGAAGTCTTCGGCTCGGTAGGCCACCTGAGCAACCAGGTGGCGGAAGCTTCGCTGGGGTTTGGAATTGGCGACCTCGCGAGCCTCTTGCAGCTTTCCCGTCTTGTAAAGTGCATAGGCCTTTTCCAGAAGACTAGCGTCCTCGAGTTTGTCGCCGCCGTCGGCAATCGCACGGAGGGCGTCGTCGAAGCGGTCGAGTTTGAGGAGGGCCACAACGCGGGTGCGTTGAGCAACGATGTCAGTCTTGGAGGCTTTCAGAGAAGCATTGGCGGCCTTGAGGACCTCTTCATGGTCTTCGATAGAAGCTGCGCGCAGCAGGGCGCTAAGGTTCGCGGCGGGATCTGAAGGCATCGTGAGGTGAGGGGCGGCGTCGGCAGCGAGGAATGTGTGGTGATGATTTAGTAGGGGCGGTGCTGCATGTTCTGCCACTCCTCCGTAGCTTTAATCGACCGTCCAATGGCGATAGACTCCAGGCGACAGCCAGCGATTGAGTTGAGGTGTTCGGCCGTCGTTCTAGGCGTCGTCGTGTGAGCACGTTGCGACAGGCGATATCGAGTTGAAGACACGCTTGGGCCCATTCGAGGGTGGATGGGGAATCGACGTCGATGTGGATGGTGGGGCAGAGCCAGTGACGTTCAGCGCTGTCAGCTCAGGTGTTCCACTTGTAGCCCTCCGCACAGATTGCGTGCGTTTGTACTCGAGAGTACTTTTGGGTTTGGATTGCCCTGAAAGCTGCTGGCTTTCTTTACTTTGTTTTTATTTTCTCTTTCCAAATGGTTTTTTCCCAACAGCACGGGTAGTATGAACCCCTCCCGACAGCTATATGAGGTTTGGCCGGGTGAAATAAACAATAAGGTACTACTAGACTCAAAGTCACACAACCTTGCCGTTTCTGATTCGTGTATCCATGTATGATACCCCGGGTGTGTGCGGCTTTGGTCGAGGATTTCCTCTCATCATCAATATGTAGATTATTACTTCTTCCCCGCGGTTGGATCGCAATGCAAAGCCCCTCGCCTAAAACCTGTGTGCTATTTTAGATACTCATATCTGGCCTTCCTATCCGCCTAGATCAGCGTGATAGTTTGCGTATATAGTTATTCTCATAAACCATGTCTCATCATATTGTTCCCCGTTATAGCTGCCCGGTTTGGATTTTATGTTACTGCATCATACGTTTCTGTGCCTTGTGCCTTGTGCAGACTCCATTCTGTGGCTCCCAGGATTGATGAGCAGAGTAAACGCCGTTCATAAAGATGCGAGTTCATCATCACCCAAAAAGCCCCCACAGCCTTTTGCGTTTGACCTCTGGCTGATGGTAAGGCCTCAACGGGTATGTTGGCGCAACACTAAACTGATCCGTCGATGCCGGTTTTTCCGACGGCCTTCGTCGCAGCTTGTTGGGGGCAATCTCGCCAAGCTTGGTGCTGCCTGATGACATCGTTGCCATGGACATACGTTTCTCGGCTTTGAGGTGCTGTATATAGGCAGGTTCTCCAGGTTTGGTCTCTGTTTCGGGCGCCTCCGCGGCAGCCTTGAGAAGTTTGCGCTCCGAGGCTTCCTTATCCTTCAACTTGGACTTGCTGTCTGCCGCAAGTATCCTCTTCGGGTGCTTGTTCCTCTTACTTGGCCCAGAAGAGCTAGACTTCAAGGATGGGGTGCTAAGTCTCCGTGACAGGTCATTGATCGCTTTGACAGCATCGACACGTGATGAGTTGGACAGAGTCTTTAGTGACTGGTAGTCAATGAGCGGGTTCTGGCCTCTGGTCATGAGATGAAGCAAGTTCGTCGTGGCCGATGTAAGACGCTTAATCACTCTTCGCACAGAAGATCGAGCCACGGCTGTTGTGGTATATTAGTGTACGGGTTTGAAAAGTCGCTACACGCAGAAATACGCACCGTCGCCCTTTTCAAGATGACTCCCGGCCACGGACAGCTTCGAAGAGTATACACTTCGGACCTTGGACCTGTCAGAGCGAATGCTCCTTCGAAGTTGGCGAGGCTGCTTGTTGTTACGAGCTCCCTTCAGGCCCTTCAGGAGAGACAGACACTTGGAATATGTCTCCAGAAGTGAGTCGATGGTGTCGCCAAAACAGGCCATTTTGGGATCGTGATTTCCGACCAAGTCAGCCTTATTCTGTGTTCAATCTGCAGATGAAGATGAGTGCTGCATTTCGGATGTTTCTGCATCCAACTCATCTCCTAAAGATCTTGATGAGGGGAGTCCAGACATTTGTGACAACGGACGAGGCTGGGCTATTGGTGGGAGGCGCGCTGCTGGGAACCAGGGAAAACGAAGCATTTTGGTTGGTCCTGTAACCGCCGTACCAAGCAATCCTGGTACATCATCGGCGGATTGTCCGGCAATGCTGAGGGATTGCTCGAAGGAATACTCACATTCCTGTTGTCAACTCCGGTGAAAACGTCCACGGCACATGGGGGAGAAGTCATCGAGTTCCAAGGATGGGAATGTGGGAGGAGACCAAAAAATGCCACAGGCTTGAATCCTGCCGACGCTATCATCACGATATTGCTGACACGCACAAAATCCTTAGTTGCCTGTAGGGACACAAGTAAGTGCAATCGGCAGGTACCTCGACAGAGGAAAAATGCCTCTCTGTCAAAGTTGAATCCTTTGAGGAGTAGCCCATCGTGGACGGCAATACGCAGCTAGCCTGTCGATCCTATGGCATAACCTCAGCTTGGAGTTTGGTTAGGAATGCAACTCTTAAACGGCAACAGGTGCAACGCGCATTTTGACCAGCAAAGCAATGACATTGACCCGTCTTGAGGTGTGCATATAATGGGGTTCAGCAGCCTGCCGCAGGTCTTAGTTGCCGGGAAGGAGACATAGCGTTTGTATTCGGTCTGTCGCTCTGCTCGAAGCTTCGAGCTACTTATTATCGAAGAAAGTCAGCTCGTTCGCAAATTGTCAAACGTCTGATTCGGGTTGGCATATGTCAAATGCATGTGGTTTGAGCTTGCCACGCGTGCCTGCCACGCTCACCATCCTTGCCTCGACGACATGGAGGATGGGCGGCCTCGCTCAGCGCCGCGGCTGTGAGTTAATCGAGCATATCGGGTTCGCATCCGTTATCCGCCGGTAGAAGCGTTGAATCGTTGATAAGGCAGATGGGACCAGGTACCAAAGCAGGGCTTTCCAAATCCAGGGTTGCCAGAGCCGACAAGGGTCAGTCTGGGAATGGGCCATGAAAATAAGGGAGTTGGCGCGTTGGGTTCGAATAAAGGTCGGGATCGGATGGCGTTCCCGCAAGGAAGCCAGTCGCCATGGTAGACAGTGGACCAATGGCATGCTCGGGAGGTCTCACCGAGTCTCGCGATTGTGTCCAGTCTTCGGTGAAATACATTGTACCTTGAAGAATAAGGTCAAGTTGTATTGATATTCATCATTTAACTTTGCGAAAGCAGCAGGACGTGACGTCGGCAGCTCGAGGCGGTCGGTCTCGTTGATCTGGACGAAACTAAGGTAGAGATGCAGATAGCGGCCTACCTCACCGATGCACACTTTCATGCTCCGGTCTGCTGTGCACCCCTGGGTTATCTTCACAGAATCAGATGCCGCCAATCGCCTTGCTATGTTCGTATGAAGTGCACAGCACGGATGGCGGGGCGATGCATCGTCGCAATACTGGTGTCTCATTGTCCCATGGCCTAGGTAGGTGGGAACGTTGTTCGTGAGCTCAGACGAAGGGGAAGATGTCTCGAAAGCAACAGAGACATGGGTATCAGTACGGAGTACTCTGTACCCAGAGGAAGAGTCGTCTCAATCTGCGCATGCGAGGCTGTGATACAGGTACCTAAGGTATCGCAGGGTCCCTATCTAGCGTCAACCTGGATGGCCGAAAGTCGGCGGCAATGCCATCTTGATGGGAAGGAAATAACGCAGCGAAGTAAGGACTCAAGACTCAGGATAGACTCGACTACTGAGCGATTTCGGTCCATCAGGTGTCGAGTGCGAGAATTCCACGTCCGAACCGGCCGACTGCAATCGGACCCCTGCCCACCAGCGCCCGCAGCCGTTCCATCCTCTCACGGGTGGTTGACGTGGAAGGGGCACAAGACATGATTGCACATGTGAAATAATTGGCACCCACGGATACCGGTACCCAACAGCAGCAAAGGTTCATATCAGTCAGAGAGTGCAAGGTGAGGTACTCTGCACGCAATCTGACAATGAGTAGGTACAGAGCATCGAGCAGGCACACATGGAGGATATCTGCGTCTTCCATTGGGTTGGTAAGACTTTGATGGTTGCAGTGCGTCTTATCTGGTTGGTCCCCCACATGGACCACTCAGAGGCTGTCTCTCGAGCATCTGACGGGCGCACATGGGTGGGCGCCGACGGGAGAGCGTGGGAGGGCTCTTGCTTTTCCTTGGATGCTTGCCTGCCTTTGGTATCCGTACCTTGACGAAACCAGGAATAACCGTCTTGCACCACATGGCAACCGTCTGGCGCGAGTGAAGATGTCGGTATGATGGCGGCGAATTGCGTGCGGGCTGCGGGCGTCGGGTGAGGTCAAGGCCAACGTTGATATCTTGCTTTCCTTATTACTCTCTCTCTCTCTGTCTCTCAATTTTACACCACGATCGATAAGAACTCCTTCTAGTCACACATGTACGGTATTGCAAGATGTGCGCAACGACTTGCCACCGTGTCGCTGGTGTTGATGGTTTGGCCGTGAGGTGTTTGGGGATTCCATTTGGTTGAGCTGATTGATAACCTGAACTGTCATGTTGAAAAACGGCGCGGCATGCCACGGCTGGTGTGGGATTCCTGCCTATTATCTTACCTACCTACGGTACGGGCAGTAGTTTCCATAAGTATCTCTCCTGGTGGGAAGTACTTGAATTTGCAAGTGTCTCCTAGCCAAATAGTTTGTATCTTTTGATTGGCTTTCTAGGGGAACGGCTAGTGCGAGTGGAATGAAGGTACCCGTGGACCTAGGTAGGTTAGGTAAGGAAGCCCCCAACCTTTATGTTTCCCCTGCGAATGAAATCATACCCTCGGCCCCTCCCCCTCCCCCCCCGGTCCCCCCAGTGGTCCCCCTCACCCCCAATCCCGCGCGAATAGTCCACTTTCCCGCCTGCCGCTTCCCGCTTCCCCGTGAGATGTAGTAGTATTAGTGTACTACGTATTCGTAGGAACGGAGTATCCGCACACTCATAGTCTCATACTGAGGTAGAAGCTAAGGTAGAATAAGGTAGATGGGCAGTGGCGGTCAAAAGAGAACGATAGGAAAGGACAACGACAGAGAAACTTGGGAGCAGACGGGAACTACGAATGTTACCAATGCTCTTTTAGCTACCTTACCTCAATAGCAGCCATGCATCTCAGGTACGCCGTACGGGCAGCCGGAACCTACCTAATGGAAGGTACTTTACCTACCTTAATCAGGCCAGCCTCGCCCTTTCGCACTTTGCGACGAACCCCAATTCCCTCATTCTTCCTGGCCCTGACGAATCCGGCCCTCGAATCATCGACGGATATCTGCCATGGCCCCGTCTGCACTGCAATGCGCGCTGCATCGCGCCCATCCCTCCCTACGGAATTAGACCTCACCTCGCCATCCTCACCACGCAAGCGACCCTGATTTTTCTCTTTTTATTCTGTCGTCAAGTCTCTTGTGTTTGCTCTCTTCCCAAGCCTCTTTTGCACGCCGGGGAATCCCACACACACCCCGGTCCACACTGTGCCGTAAGAGTGAACGGATGGATATTCAAAGGAACATCCGTAGGTGCTGCAAAACTTGACAACCCGCTCCCCTTCTCGGCTTCTCTTCCCTAGACTCCCCCCCCTGTCACCCTGCGGCCTGCCCACCCCCCCTTGCCCCTTCGACACGACACGCCTTTTTATCTCCATCCAATGCCACTTCCTTTCCGCTCCGCCCACATTTGCAACTTTTGCCCGTCCATCTCTCGAGGCCCACTACCTTGTCTTCACCCTCGCCCTTCCTGTTCTCAACCTGAATCGCCGCATCTCATGTATTACAATCGCCTTGTCTACCTTACGATACCATGACTCTCCCGACCTTATTCTCCCTAATCGCAACCCCAGTCATTCCCATCCGCCTTGTTCACTCAAACTGAGTACTGCGTACCTTACTGAGTACCGAGTACACTCATTGTCTTCTAGTACCAACGAACAGCCACGTCCACATCCGCGTCTACAACTTACAACACACGTTGCCCGCACAAGTCCTGCCACCGCTGTCCGTATCATATTCCCACTCCTCCGCCCCGCTGGGCCCATCATCCCGTGCTTCTTCTGCTGTACGACGAGATACCCATCTCGTCGCGTATCGCAACTCCCAACTCGGTTCCTGCTAAGTAAGGTATTCTACCTTACCCCAGACATCGAACCCCGAATCTAGGCACCTCGACCAGACCCACGCCTTGATCTTCCCGGTCCCGGTCCACCTCCCGGTTTTTGGCCTACTATCTAAAGAGCCGTCCCCGCCAATCCTCACAGCATTAGACTTCCTCTTCTGTTTACTCGCCCTTCGCTACCTGATCAAGCCAATACTTCTGGGTTGGTCTTCTGCATTTCCGACCACCACCGCCGACCTTGAACTGCCAACATTCGCCATCCATTCCATGGCTCGACCATTCATCCTCGCTGCATCGTATTCAGTGTCTCCCGCTCCTCGCCCTCTCTGAGTTACTGGCATTCTCACCCCAACAGTGACTGGCATACTCAACTGTAGTCGCACTCTACTCAACCCCTGCTGTTTTAGCAGCAGCTGGTCTCATCCGAAGAAAGCTTGTCACGAAGATTATTAGCCCCAACTCACCCTTCATGTCGACGACTTCATCTCCTTCGCCGTTGCAAGGCCCAACTGGCCGTGTCGATGAGAAAACTCTACCCCAGGGTCAGTGCCGCTACATATTGCTGGTCCCTGGCATCAAAGGCCAACGATGCGCTTGTGTTCACTTTTCTCTCAACCGATCTACGCCCGGCGCTAGTTGCGACTGTGGGCACATGGCCTGTTATCATGTCAAGACCCCGGAGCCGTCGTCGACCAGAGAGGAGGTGGAGCTTCTGAAGCAGCGACTTCAAGGCCTTGAAGATCAACTTGACCAGCAGAGACAAGGCGGCCTTGGAACCGTCGTTGCCAGAGTGAGCGAGCTAGAGGACCTCGTCGACAAAAGCCGTGAAGAAATAGGCCAGGAGATCAAGGGTTCCTATCGCAATATCAACAGAGTATGGCAGTCTGTTGAGCAGCTTGAGCGTCAAACCTCTCATCTCCGGGAAACCCTGCGTTCTCAATCAGAACACATGGAACGTGTCAGCGGGGAGTTGGAGAGCGTCAGCAATCGACAAATGGAGCTTTTCGACGCCGACGAAAGCATCGAAGAGAGACTGGAACAGCTAGAGTCAGACCATGATTCTTTAGCCAGTCGAGGTGGCCAGGTCCCTACCATGACAGAGGAAGCAACCTTGGGACGACCAGACGCCGTGGTGGCCTCCAACCCACAACAGCCGCTAGTAGCCACTCTGTGTTCGCAGCCCGATGACGAATACAACCCAGGAGAAGCTGCCTGTATCTCGCCAGCCATCAGCGCGACCGATTCCAATATGAGTTCAAGCAACTGCGGGGCCTGGACAGTTCATATCTCACTTCTTCCGACAGCCTCTCAGCCTTTCCCATTCGAAAGAGACACCAACGCCTACAAGCGCTGCTTGTCCCGAGGGCTTCATCGGACTGTAGTAGTCGGCGGCCCAGATAGTGACTCTTTCATCGAGGCTGTCACAAAGTCTTTCGGTAGCCTACTCAGAGGAAGATCCTGGATGCCTCTACAGGCCAAGCTTTGCGACGCAGAAAAGCTCCAAGGGCTTCCCATGCTCAGGCCACTGGACTCAAGACTTGTTGACAGCGATTATGATCTCAACTTCCTCAAGAAATTTTGCGGCGTTTGCGAGGCCAACGGCAAGATCGATTCTCTATATATAGCCATGCGCCAGGATAAGTTTTCATGGCACTTTCTACGAAACTCTCCGATCTTCATAGAGGGTCTCGAGAATTGCTGGATTTACGATCATTTCTTAGATCCAAACGACCCAGTTGAAGACGACCGCATGGAAGAGCATGATCGACCCTCCGCCGGAGATATTGTTCCGAGTCTCCCAAACTTGAAGCGAGCGGCATCCGAGATGTCACGGACGGCTGGCTTAACGGCCGCATCAACAGGCAGCGATTCTGACGGCTCTCAAACCAAGACACCCCGAACCAGTTGCCTACCTAGTCTAGTTGAATCGCGGAGGCGTTTGGAGACTGTGTGAGACACTTAGTCTCTTTCCTTTACCATTGCTTTCCCCCTTCGCCTTCTAACTTTGGCCTGGGGGATCTGTTTTTACTGCATTTTAGACGCGTGGTTGGCGTCCAGGGCACGCTTAGTTGAAGCAGCAGGGGCGAATGTTGCGCGCTGCGCGCTGCACTGGTGCCAATGCTTCACGAATGAGGTCTCTCGAGACGATAGAAGGTTGATCCACCTGATAGAGGACATTTATACCCATTTCATTTATTTACGCCTGAGGGCACGAAGAAGCACTGTCTTGGTCAGTTTCCTACACATGTACAGGGGAATTGGAGATTCGGAAAGAGACAAAAAGTCCTTGAGGTAGTTTAGTGATAGTCTAAGGTAGGATAAGGTAGTCTTGGTCTTTTGAACAAAAGTCATCTGTCACAATGCTGTGCCTAATTTGAGGTGTAAGGAAACTGCAAACTTTCGGTGTGGCAGGTTTTTTTTTTTCTTTCTTTCTTTTCTTTCTTTGCTCAACATTGATGGCTCCTGCCTGTGCAATCGAGGTGGTACGCCGGTAAAGCCCGGATCGGAGGAGTAAAACTGGCGGGCAGAGCAGGACTCGGTAGCCGGTGAGATCCAGCAGGTGCCCAAAAACGGTGCCTGCCACCTGCCGTACGCTCCCCGTATCCACTAAGCCAAAAGTGGAAATGGTGCCGCTCAGCACGGTCAGCCTCATTCTCCACGACGCTAAGCGGCCGAAGCTCGTTCGGCCTATGAGCTCCGACAAGTAGACGTCGGGTTGATCAACTGTCCTTTAATCACATAGTTCCTCTTTCTTTCTCTATAATCTTGGCCAATTCTTCCTCTCTATAAACCCGCCTCGTTTTAGATTGGGACTAGGTTACCGCAGCCCAGCCTTCCCCTTCGAAGTACTCAGTCACAACAGATCGAATAAGCTTGATTTCGCGGGAGCGCGTCAAGCACCTCGCGATCAGCTTCCTCATCTTCACCCCTCCACCATACGAGCGCACGCCGTCGCAGATCAAGTCCAGAACGGAAGCGCCATGGACTACGATATCAACATGGACGATGTCGCCGACGGCTTCGCACCTCCGATGGCGACGATTGGTGAAGGCACAGTACGTAGCGCATCTGGTGGAGCAACTTGCATATCATTTGCTTGCTTGCTTGCTAACCTTTGACTTCAACAGAACATCGCACAAGCCGCCACAGCCTCGTCTCCCTCGAACGAACGCGAACTAGAAGATTCGACCATAGTACGAAACAAGGTACACATCCGAGGTCTGGACACATTGACCACGGACGACATCAAAACCTACGTGAAGAGTCATTTTGGTACTCCAGATAGAGTTGAGTGGATCGATGACGAATCCGCAAACCTGCTCTTTGGGTCGGAAAGTACGGCGCAAGAGGCTCTGACAGCACTGAGCGCCATTGAGATTGCCGACGTAACTCAATTGCCTCCTAAGGAGACAATTCCAGCCAAGGCCGTCGCGTCCCACCCAGACGTCAATCTTCAAATCCGATTCGCCGTTGTTTCGGACAAGAAGATACGAGGCGCTGCTGAGCGAAGCCGGTTCTACCTTCTCCATCCCGAATTTGACCCAGAGGAGAGAAGACGACGTGAGGGAAACAGGAACAGATATCGCAATCGGGACGGAGATGATCGTCGCCGCAATGGCCGTGCAAGAAATTACCGCGACCGAGACTCGAGCCCCGAGGTTTTCCATGCCAGCATGTATGATGACGATGAGGACATACTGGCCGACCGCAGACCAGCACGTCACCCGAGATCTCGCTCAAGAGATTCGACTCCGCGAGGCGAGCGATCTTATGCCTCTCGCAATCAGGAAAAGGAGCTATTCCCTGGGCGGTCATCAGGAGCAGGAAAACGGCAACGAAATCGTTCCGCTTCGCCTATGCGTGATCTGGATGGTGACGCAGCAATGGACGTTGAGGCAGCACGCGCGCCGAGGGCAAGCAATCGAAACAATAGGGAAAGGGCATCGGGCATCAAGGATCGTCTGGCTGAGGACAACAGATCCAAGGAATTGTTTCCCATCAAGGGCTCGTCGATGGGTAAGACGCACATGGACAGAGTCATGGACGGCGCGGACGAAGCTACGCGAATCATGCAGCAAAAGATGAGCGTGAGCAACGACCGCAACGGCAGGAAGGACCTATTCGATCGGGACAGAGTCGATAATGAAGGCCCCAGTGCTGGATTCTCCATCAGGGGCGCAGCGAGTGCGAACGTCAAGGAGCTGTTCCCAAGCCGCTTTGGAGGTGGTGGCAATACTGGAAAAGAGCTATTCGCTGACAAGTTAGAGGGCCGTGGCCGTCGGCGGCAGAAAGCAGAGGACCTGTTTTCGTAGCGCTTCGACATCTGGAGCGCTTATGCAACCATCTTGGTAGTTGGCAAGACGATGGAGACGATCTTCGCGACGAATTTGGGAAAACAGCGGATGGCGCACGCTGTTCATTTAGATACCAGAGAGGTCTGAGCTTTCGCCATGGGCTAGCGTGATAGAAGGTGAACTTAGTTATAGCAACTGGTGTGTTCAGGCTGGGCATTGTGTGGTGTGAAGTTATTGTTGAATCGGCCAAGTACATCGTCCTTCGTCATATTCTTCGTAGTTTCCAGAGGCAGTTGAAAGGGTTCTGGGATGATCAGCCAAGTAGGATGCCCTTACAGCTGGGTAGGGAGGCAAGAGTTCCATCGCTAAACTTCCAGGCCATTGCGGTCTGGTTGGCCAGCTACTCTTGTGTATTCGTCCCGGAGAACAGAATACCGGGGCGGAAGGAGCTCCTGGCCTTGCTCGAAGTTCCCGTATCATGTAGCAGCGGAGGAAGGCGCGCCTAGTCTGATATACTCGCAACTTCCAATCGGCTGAACGCGCCTGACTTCGACCCCTCGCCTGCCCTTGTTCGTTTCTTCCTCCTATCCGCGTACATCGCGATACCTCATCCAAACTTTACCATCATATCTTACTCGTCCTTCACCTCACTCAATCGCCCACGGTGATTTTTAAACAGCACACAGAACCCGACCTCTCCCCTGTTCTCTCATCTGAATAGAGCATTCACCTTCCGAAAAAGTCAAATTTGGGCCGTCAACATCAATCGAGGAACGCGTCAAAAGGCCGTCGGAAAACATCACCTTTTCTACGTCTCTGACGATTGGTTCTAAAACTCACCTCACCACTGGAAGCCTCACTAGACTTCATCACGTTCGTTATCTTGACACCAAAGTACTCGATGCCGGTTTAGTTAACATACTCTTCGCTAGCACAATCCAGTTGCCAACGGATATCTGCCATCAGCGAGCCAATATGGCGGATTTCTTATGGACAAAACCGTTGCCTCCCCGACGAAGAAGATCAGAGCTGACGCTGAGCAATCCGCCTCCCGATGAAGAAGACTCTGCTCCGGACCTCGGCGTTCCCCCTATTCGATCGCGCCAGTGGAAGCCCATCCCTCGCATTGCGAGTCTCGATGTTCTTAGTGCTGCTAAATTGGGCACAAGCAACTGCCCAAGCATCAGATCAGACGGCTCGCAGTCGTCCTCACATCGGCTGTCGCCATCCCCAGCAGAACCAACTGAGCCAGCCGATACAGTCTGGTATCAAGAGCGAGACGAGACGGAACGGGCTCTCTCGCTGGAGCAAATGATCAATGCGTTACACTACACGATGATGACCAAGAACGTTCTCGATCCAGTTCCCAGAGAGTATAACTCTTATATCCTACATTTGTTGGAGGGTTACTGGGATCTCCAGGAGCGACTGAAGAAGACAGAGCAGGAGCTCGCAGAGGAAAAGGAGACAAAGTTGAAGAGTCTTGAAGAGTTCACCAAGATGTCTGAGGAGTGGGAGTCGAAGGAGTCTGACTTCCGCGCTGAGATCAAACGTATGGAACTAGTTCTCGTTGATGCAGCGCCTGAGGGTGTTGGTGCAGTAGTTCTGGCCAGGTCTGGCAGTCTCGTCGACAGAAGCGCAGGATCATCTCGACTCTTCAAGGCCAGGGTCGAGAAGGCCAAAGAAAGTCCTCAGAAAGGTAGCTCTCGCTTCAACATTGGGTAGCACTCCTATTCCGTTTGCTAATTGGATACGCGCAGGTGATTTTGGCACCAGCAAAGCCGGTAGCCTAGATAACACGCGGATCTCTATAGGCTCTGGAAGTCCCCGCCTGAACCATCAAACCTTCTGTAGGCACATAGAAACATCTGTCTACTCAGTTTTACCGTGTACGTACTGACATCCTAGTGTCAATGCAACCTAACTTGGATGAGAATGCCGATGTTGAACTGAGCAAGGGTCTGATAAAGGCTGAACGACGACAGCAACGGGCCTCGAGACGCAGGAGGAAGGAGGGCATCTTTCCGCCGGTCAACGTGGCATGGGATAGTTCATCGGAAGAAGAAGCAAACAAGTCAGCATCATTTCAGAAGACAGACGGGTTGCCTGGCTCGGAGTTCATGAAGCCTCGACTATCACGGCGAGCAGCACCATCTGCACAGACCGCCAACCTAGAATCTTCCGCCAAGGAAACCGCCGTGTCTCGAACGGGTGAGCATGACGATGCACATTACCGACCTGACCACGCACCCCATACCGGCGCGGAATCGGCTGAAGACAGATCGGCCGTAACTGGCATGCCGAAATTTGAACGGCCGACAGGTACCGACCCGGATGTCATGACGGCCACGTCTGGCCGTAGAGCCTTGGGGACCCACCGCCACAGGAGGGACTTCTCGTTCGATGTCGGAGAAGATAGCGTTCAGCTGCCGGCCCTCTCTGGCAGTGCTGGTATTTCTGACGAAAACAATGTCTACATGGGCGGCCCAGAGGCTTTCTCTCTACAGCGCCCCCTTTCGTCAGATGGAGAGGCTTCCACAGCCTCACTCACTGCAGGGCCTTCCAACCAGCAAGGTCATGTACTTAACAGCGATACACAGGAATCGCCAAACAAAGACGAAAACAATGCCCTCAAAACCCGCTCTGGAGTAGAGTAACCCGGCGCAGAAGGCGGTAGATGGGCCACGAGACCTAGTCTCCTGGGTAGACGGTGAAGCTCCCGCTCACACAAATCGTCCTGCGAGTCCTCGGGCAACAACCAGAGAACCTTCAGCGATGAAGCCGGAGGGGACGGCATGGCTAGTCCAACGGAGAGAAGTACCACATACGCAAAACAAGCACACATAACGGCAAAGGAAGCCTTGGAGCGGTTGGGCAGCGAGGGACAGGGTCAAGGTCGGCCCCCAGGTTGGTCTAGATGCTAGAAGCAGATAGTGCGTGGTTGTGATGGTTGCGGTATTTTGCTCCGAAAGGGCGGGATTTCTAGCAGAATGCACTTCTCGAGCAGTTACGGTAGCCTACGCTTGCTGCGGTGTCATGGTCATGTTGACATCTCTCTCTCTCTCTCTCTCTCTCTCTCTCTCTCTCTCTCTCTCTCTCTCTCTCTCTCTCTTGCTGTCTCCTTGCTTCGCATGAATGGCTGGAACATCGTCACTCTATGTGTGTCAATGGCGCCCAAAGCCCATAAAATACAGTCTAGATCGAGCCATCGTGGACATGACGCGTTCCATCGGACGCTGGTGAGCTTACACCCCCCATCACCGAGCTCCTCGATCCTTACTCGCGCTTGCATGAAGCCGTTTCTGTCGGAAAGCTGGTGTGTTTGTGCCATGCCAAAATAGGAGACCAAGTTCCGCAAAGCTCCAGACTTGGCTTGGGAAAAGGGAAAATGGATATGCCACGTGAGCTTCTGGGCCCCCGGCCGGAGACTACTTTTTTTTTTTTCCTTTCCTCCTGTCCTTCGAGAGCCCATGACCCTGGCTTGGACAACCACCAGGGTTCCGGAGAGAAGCTCGCGAAGCGAAAGGGAGAATTAAACCAACCCCTGGGACAGATCATCAGGCGAGGCCGTGGAAGAAAGAGGAGACGACTGCGGGCCGTGTGCAACGGGCCGAACGCGGATGGATGTGTACAAGCTCATGGCTCGAACAGCAGGTCTTTTGTGTCACTCGTCGTATATCATATATTCACAATATCCTCCGTCCCGAGGACAGCCATTGAGATGTTATATGTGACCACAGCAACAACTAATAGCCTGGCAGTCACGCCATGCAATACCTGAAGTCTTCTGATCAATAGTGTCGATTCCAAATACACCAGAATGCGAAGTGATGAAAACACCGGGTAGGCATCAAGACGAACTCCTCGCCAACCCCAGATCGGTAGCAATGTCCGGCACGGCCAGTGACACAGAGCTGGGCATGGGAAAAAAGCCACTACCAAACAACAAACTAGTGAAATGGCAAGAACCCGACGAAGCCATAAACAGTCGGGAGAGCGGGGGCCTCCTTCACCCCCTCCCCCCGGCTGACGGAGAAAAGCCAGCGGAACGCTACTACCTAAAAACTCCCGCTAGTGCCCAGGCTTTGCCGGGCCAGGCTCAACATTATGTATAGAAAACCCCAAAGAGTCTAGACTTCTAGACCTGGGGGGGACGGGCGTCTGGGCCCCGATTCTTGGGGGCCGGGCGGAGGAATGCATTTCTATTAGCGGAAGACCGAGTGGCAGAGAGGGAGAGAGAGCGAGATGCTGCAAACAAACTTGCACCGATGCGGTCACTTGCTCCGGAGGCCCGCTTTCCAAGCTGAAGCCATTCTGCGCGCACCATGGAGATGGACGGACACGGACACGGCCGGACGCGGGAAGGGGGACCGGGTAGGGGAAAAAGAGGGTGTGTGTGACAGATGAAAGCAAGAGAGGAAAACGAAAACGGTCTCGTAACCTTGAACGCCGGCGGTTGGTTAGCGAAGGCGTTTCGTTACCAGATTCCTGGGTCATTCTGTCGGGTTTTCCTAGTCCAATCCTAGGCCTTCCAGAGCCCCCCCCCCCTCCCCACGAATCTGACTTTGAACCATGGCTACCTGGAAGTCCGGGTAAGTCTATGATCGCAATGGTGTTGTGTGAGTCGACGACTCAACCGTTGTGGTCCCAAGCCTCCGACGTCCGCATCCTTCTAGGTGCATATTGTATTGCCTGGCGGCTTGACGGGCTCGGGGATGACCGCGTCCAGTTGTTGTGAATCGCCGGTTTATTCGCTCAACGAAACCTTTAAACACACATCGTCAGAGTAACCTCAAATAGCGTCTGACTAGGGTGTCAATTTCAAAATCCTCTTCAACTTATGGAAAGCTTCTGGTACCTGGTAGAAGGATATCGAATGAACGACTAGAGGAGAGCGAGAGCAGGCTACCCTCCTTTACCCTCCGCGACTTGACTGATGAGTGACTTCACAGAGCTATCAGTGGTGATAGGTGAATTCCGTTGTGGGCAACGATACTTATTCACAACGAGACTGATATCGACCACGGATTGCAACTACATCCCGAGATCATCATCCTCATCATCACTACTTGATGAGAACAAAAAAAGAAAAGCGTAAGGAGAAGCGAACCAGGATGGCATTTTCACCATGGAAAGCGTTCTCTCTCCAACCTATACGTCTGAAGCAGGGAGTCACAACTGTCGTAGACTTCAAGCCGTTCTTCTTTGCTTCCCGCGTATTGGCTGCCACACAGCCACCGTGTATAGCCCAATCAGAGGGATGACCGTTTGCGTCCTTTGAACGTGCGGGCAGGCTAAGTGAACACAAAAATCTCGCGCGGCGGGTGAAATATAACGTTCTCCCGCGGCACCGTGGCACCTCAGGGTCCGACACAAGAGGAATATCTTCCAGCGGAGAAGGTTTTTAAAGGCGTTGTGATGGACGAGTGAACGGCTGCTGGTAGTCTGCGGCTAGAGGACCCTGTGGACTGATGAGTGCAAATAGAGGCGTTAAGGGTGGCCGTGAACATCGACGGCTTTGCTACACAAGGTAGTTAGTTAGCTGATTCAAGTTGCCAAGCCGCGAGGCACCGCCCCAAGAACAATTGCATTGTCTACCTACCTTGGTTGGCGAAACTGAGACGTATATTGCGTATTGCCGCGTATGGCATCGGATCTGTGTAATTTATACCGTGAGTCCAACGTTCCTCTTGTGAAGGAGGTCGTGGTTGTGGTCATCCTCATCATCCTCACGTTCGATGTCGTCTGTTTCCCAGTCTGTGCCATCGGAAACCCGGGTCGTACAAACCCTGAATGTCAATGCAGTTCAAGTCCGTGTGAAGAGGCAAGACATGCGTTTTTTGGACAGCTAGAGCCCCAAGGGTCCTTTGGACCCGTAAATCATAAAAAGAAACCCTTCGCCCCCCGATGTTGGAAAGTAAAAAAAACCAAAGATGACAAATGTTAGAAAATCTGATAAACCATACCAAAGTCAAACAAATGTTGTCATGTGTTGTGCGGCTGACCGAGCGCCACTGTTGTGAATCGGACCAAATGGTGGCTTGAACCGGCTCCCTGATATTTTGTTCCCTTCCCTTCAGACGCATAGTTCAGTTCAATCCACTTCCGTTCGGTCCCGTTGCATAATAAGGAGGCGTGGCCGGGACTTCGTACAGCAATGTTGAGAGGGGTGAGGTGCCAATGGTATTTTGTTACCTTGTATCTGTGCACACGGCATGAAGTCATGCTAAAAGTCCTCTAGCGTCTTTGGCGACGAACGATACCGTGAAGTAAAGAGTGCGACGCCTGAAAGGTGTTGGCGCCTTCATGGCCTAGACACGAGCTGCGGCCGACGTGCGCCATCGTCCGGTGGTATCGTGTAGTTTCACTGTAATTGCGTCGTTATGCAGCCACTTTTCTCCTTTCTTCACTCCCTACCGCTCTCTGTCTCTCTATCTCATCGTCAGCTCAGGGTGATAGTTCGCCATGATTTTCGATAGCAAAGGTTCAGCTTCAATGCAAGTAGGTAGGTAGCGGCGGCAGGAGAGTGGACTGATGGTGGTGTTCGCAGTATGGACCTGCATTGACGGTGTGGCTGACTGTGTACGTGCGAGAGAGTGTTGCGTCGATGACAGTATCATAATGAGATGTGATGCTGTCGTCGCTTTTTGGGCACTGGCCATTGCCTGTCTGTCATTTTGCCCTACAGACAAGGTACGTACTCTACGTACCGCGTACCTACGGAGCACACAGACGGCAGTAGGTAGTTGATGTTTAGCTCACCCGGAAGAGGCACTCTTGGCACTGACTGTTTGACTCGAGAGTCAACACACAGGCACGCCGCACGACAAGTCTGAAGACTAAAGACTGGAGGGACCAGGGTGGAGCCGATATTTGTCATGATGGGAATTTACGCCCAAGATAGGTTCACCACCAAGCATGTCTCGCTCTATTCGCTTCTACCGGCTTTTCTACCCCCAGTTACTGCACAGTATTCGCACGTCTATTTCGGACTAGTGTTTAGGGTCTCTCTCCAATCTTGTACCGGAGCCAAGCTCCGTAAAATGTGGCGTTACTAGAGGCATGTGGCTTTAACCAGCTGGAGTAAAACAAGGACAAACTACATCCTGACGCCGTTATGCCTAGCTGGCAAGGGTCTCGGGAGATTGTGTCTGTGAGGAAAACCTGGTGGCATCTAATTATCGAGATGTATCATTTGGATGCTACGTCCGGCGATGATCAGGGGGTATTCCAAGTGAGATTTCTGTTCGTATACGGGTTTAGACAAGACGTCACATCACAGATGCGCTATCAGGCAAAGGACAAGCATACATCTAGTAACATGGTAGAAAAAAGAGAGAACCAGGGAAGAAGCTGGGAAGTGAGGCTGAGGCTGTGAGGCTTCTTCGAAACATGGGTATCCGTACGGAGTATACCGTATGCACAGAACAGAGAACAACAAGCAAGTGCCAGGCCAGGGCAAGGTGCTTCATCCGCCGGTAAAGTGTTACCAAACGTCCTGCAACAGGAGCGGGGAGAGCGGCAAGTAGAGCGAGCGAGCGAACGGGGTGGGAGAGTGGGAAAGTGGGAGGTGGATAGTGGATAGATCCCCATCATGTCTGGGCTATGTGGCCCTCCGGCCTGAATGAAAAATATTTTGGCTGAGATTATTTGGCTGTGACGGTTGTTGTTCCTTTTTCCTGTTGTCTGTTGCACGCCGAGATCGAATCGGTGTGAACCACAGCCGCGGATATGAGTAGTGATATCCGTTCTGCAGGTCTTGGAACCGGTGAGGGACCAGGTTTTGGAGAGACTGTTTTTGTCATCCCTGTCGTGGAACCGTCGGGTCCGGGGGGAGGGGTGGTTTACCAATGCATTTGAGGTTACATTCCCATTTGCATTTGCATTTGATCTGGAACTCGGGGTTCGATGGGGGATCGTGTTCCTTTACCATGGGATGAGATGGGGGATGGGGGCCGGCCTGTTTGTCCATCTCAGTCCTTGCACAACAAACAAACATACATACCTGCTGGGTATCGTGTGTCTAGGACAGGGAGGGACACGGGGGTGTGTTTTGCCAATCATTAGCAAAAGTAAGTAGTGCCCTCGCAGCCTCAATATCCTTATTATGTACTCACATTGAGGTTGGACGCATGCCGGGCATACGTGCTCGAGGCGAGACAACGGCGTGAACGGGGAAGCTGCTGTTGCCCTACGAGAAGTTGGAAGGGATGCAACGATGCGTATACGGAAGGACGTATCGTCAGTAATCAGCAATGTTCGGTAGGGGCCAAGAAAAGGAAATAACGTTCTTCTCTAGCGAACATATTGTTTAGTGTTAGTGCTGTGTACGGAGTACCTTAGTGTGAGGAGGGAGGATAAGGAAGGTATGGTATGGCAGTATGCACATCTGCACCGTACGTGCGGTTACCTCGCAGAGCACCAACGGGCAGGCAGGCAGGCAGGCGGCAGACGGCAGCTGCAAGATCGGGGAGACCCGTCTGTTCGCACAGCTATCTAAGGAAGGAAAGGTCTGGTTAGGTAAAGCAAGTCAAGAGCGGATATGACGTGCGGACAATGGATGGGGCATGATGGATTCTACCGTAGGTAATCCGTCCACCACAGGAAAACCCCCTGTCATGTCCATGACGGGCGTGAGGCCCTGCAACGGGCAGCAGAAGCTGTCCACACACTCCACAGTCAAGAGTCCATCGGATATGACGAGTCTGATGTGAGAGAGAGTGAGAGTGGTCGGTTGGATTGTCCTTATCCTGTTGTGTCCAGACGGAAACAACGCGCACAGCAGCAACGCCAACGGGAATCTCGCTTGACGTGTTAGGACTCAGGACTCACTCTCACAGGGCCTTACCCGCGCACCTTACCTTACGTACGGGTACCCAATTGCAAATACCTTACCCGCCTGGCCCTGGTCTAGCCTCTTGTCTCAGACACACAAGAGACCCAGTCCAGGGGCGAGAGACAGCAGGCACCCGTATAACGGCTGAAGGGCTGAGTGGCTGGCCGGTGGGTTGGCACGTTGCAATCTCGATATGATGCTGCGCATGCGGAGCACCGACCGGGAGAGAGAGTGCGTGTGTGCCAGGTGTGATGCAGCCAAAGAGGCGGTGGGTAGGTAGCCTGTAGATATTCGTGGCCTCTACTGCGTAGGTAACGGGCTGGTTGGTGCATCATGGATGATGAATATGCCAAGTTTTGTTTCCCATCCACCGTGTCTGCCCCCCCCCCCCTGTTGTTGCGCTGAGATTGAAATTGAAGCTTGCCTGTGCCTATGCCTGCTTGCTTGCTTGCTTCCTTCCACGCCTCCTCCCTTGTCGCGTGGTCTTCACTACTACCTATGTAGTCTGTTCTTGTGCTCGGCGGGTGTGAATATCTCGTACCTACGTTGGTGGGGTCCCGGGGATACTACAGAAAAAGCTTCTGCAAATCCCACTCTCCTTCTCCTGTCGACTTCGATGGTCCGGGGATCAAACAGACGTACACTACCTAACGATTATCCGTACTTGCGTACCCGCACTGGACAGCGGAGCATATCCCCACATAATATCATATGCATTCTGCTTACGCTCTCTAAATGGCAACGGCCTCGCTCACCCCTGCTCGTGAGGCTTCCCGCTATGAGAGCTGGCTCCATCCTTGTCACCTCCCAGCTCCCAGTCCCCTTGTCCCCGTTCGCCTGCGCTTATGCCGCTGGCCGACCGTTGATCGACGGGAGCCCATTGGCCCGGGGCGCCGGGCATGGGGCGAACATGTTCCATGGCCGTGCCGACCCAGAGTCGTCTATCTTACGAATACTACTTAATATCATTTTGTATCCGTTCGGATCCTACCAAACTCCTGCGGATACTGAGCACACCGTAGGGACTGTGCCATTGAGAACCGCAGCTGGGCCCAGATGTAATTGCATCTCAGATTCAACCTCACATCGTTTACCCAGCTGCTGGCCCATTGGGCTCCCCAAGAAATTGGGTGTGCCCCCCCCCCCATGTCACTCTCTCTGTACTTTGTGCGCCGGTTTCCACTCGATCTCACACCCCTCCCCCCCTTTTTTTCTTTCGTGCCCGTTTCCTCATTGACGACCAAAACTTGTCTAACCCCCTCGGGCATGATCACCAGCTACAACGGCACCCGAATTCTCACAGCGTCGCAGTGGCAGCCAAGAACCGCCTAGGTCCCCCGCTGCCCCTCCCCCCCCCAGTACACCCTTCACTGAAGTCATGTTGAGATTGGATCCTAGCCTAGTAACGCAGATGATCGCCGGGCTTCCGATGTGATGTGGAATCATTTCGCCAAGGAGGTCTCTCAGCTGCTGAACCCCTGGACTGCGGATGCTCACAACCTGCGTGGGACTCGGGAGAGCGAAGAACTGCCATGTCCCTGAGGTTAGTGTGGTTTAGTTTCAACATCCGTCCGTAGTGTATGAACACACTCTTTTTTCCCTCTCGTCATGTGGGAACAGCAACGGTCTCTTTCGCCCGTATGATACGCACGTACTTTCAATCTTCTCATTTTATTTTCTCTTGGTGAAGGCCCTGAAAACACCTCCGCTTCGCCATCTCTTTCTCAATCGTGTTGCTGCGGTTCAAATGAAGTAAACAGACAGGGATGCAACGTTGAGGGCACCGGTGATGATGCGTGCCGAGAATGTAGTCAATGACGACAACGTCAAGGAGGAGAAGTGATGCGAGATCTGCAGTCGTAGAACGCAGAGGAACGGCCGCCATTTTTTCTTCCATTCAAATATGCTGTGTTGCGGGCGATGGGTGTCGACTTGGCCGAACGATCCAACGTCTTTTTCTTGTGGTTGCAAACGGCCCGTATGGCTGGGTCTAGTCTTCCTGGGTACTTTCTGTATATGGGTCGCCGCGGACCAGGCCCTCACCCTACTGGTGACCGTCGTGGTTCTCTCTGGGCGGTAGTCTGAAACGGTCAACGTTGACTTGGTAGCTGCTCCGGCGCTTCGGACGACAACGCCTCCCACCATCCCTAGGCTCACGATTGGTCGAGTTGAGATGGAGGACTCGGCATCGTCCATCCGTGCTCACGACCGTGGTTAATTACGAAGCGGGTGTCACTGAGACAAGGCACCGGTATACTTTCAGATGCCAGTACTGCACTTGGAAGATGACTGGCTGGTCTTTCCTGCCTGTCGTTAGTCAGGTTTGCTTCGATCGTTCGCCCTGGGTATCCGTAGATCTGGTATATGTCTGTTGGTGCCTTGATCAACCAGGTTGGAGACGACTGGTCCCTCGTGTACCTGCCAGCTTCCTTCTTTTGGCCCCAGGTTCCCTTTTCTTTACCAAGTACACATGGCCATGATTCGCTTGGTCGTGAGGCGAGCTGAGATCCCGATACATATTGCGTAGATCTTAAGAGACGCAATAATGCGACAGGCTCCAGGGATGAATAGGGCGAGTGTGCGAGGCTGGTGGCTATCCCCGCTGTGTTGAATCTTTTTGGGCCAAAAGAGCCGCAGATCCTATTTGATCCCACCAGCACGGCCTTGTTACCAATTCGCTGCCAGGTTGCTGCCATCCGCTGGTTGTACTCCGTACCAGGGATCGCCAACGGGACACAAACATTCCGAGGGCGGGCGACCAGGGTCCGGCGGAGATCACGGTGCACCGTGGCACCTAGTTTCCCCCCCTCCCCTCTACTCCTGTGCTTGTCGTCGTCCCCATTGATGGATAACTGAATGCCTCGCCAATTCCTCAACGGTTGGTGCGAGCGTGCGCGAGTGTGTACGTGCGGTGCGAATGCGTAGGTAGACGACCACGACCACCTCTGCCGGTGGCGATGCAGTAGGCAATAGACATTGGACGAAAATGCTCCTTGGGCCTCGGCAGCAGGTGTGAAGAAGTGCCAACTATCTGTCAGGGTGATTGATTGATTTGATAGACGTCGCTGCCGCGCTGCCTTGGGCACGTCTGTGCTCCTCCTCCTCTGACTCTGCATGGTTTCGGTTGCAATTCGTCATTCCTCAAGAGGATGGATGGGATATGGTATCCTTACGTGGGGACCGGGAAGAGAAGAGAAGAGAATAGAAGAGGGGTTTCTTCACCTCGTCCTCGCGTCGTTTGAAGAAATGTCAGGGCAAAGCCACAAGAGCAATGGTAAGTCGAGTCGGGTTGAGTTGACCATCTCGAGTCGAGTCCGTCTCTTTGATGTCGTCCGGTTTCCGGATTTAGGGATCGGCCTCGAAGGAGGGGCGGTGGTGGGGACCAGACGGAAATGGAAGGGAAAGATGGGAAAGATACATCCGCTGAGGTCACTTTGTTACTTCCCATTTCTCCTGTCTGCCTAGTCTCCATTTCCTCCTCTTTCTCTCTCTCTCTCTGTCTCTCTCTCTCTCTCTCTCTCTCTCTCTCTCTCTCTCGCGCGCGCGCGCTCTGTCTATCTTTCCTTCCTGCCGCCGTCTTCGTCGGGTCTCGCCTTCCCCGTACAGCTAAGATAGGTAGGTACATGAGGAAAGCAGGCAGGTGAGTAGGTAGATACCTTAGGTAGGTGCAGAGCATCGTGGGTAAACGTTTGTGAGGAAGGCACTCCGTACGGATTCGCATTGTCCATGGGTATTGCCTGCCTGCTTATGGACCGATGACGAGAACACAGCTTCCAAGATTCGTATATTTTCATACTCTAACTTACAAACAGGGGGTACCGAGGTAAAGCTTTTGTTACTTTTTTGGCTTTTTTTCTCCTCCTCTGGACAAATACTTGGAGAACTGTTGTGAGATTGGCCGACATGTTTATTTGACTTTTCAGTGAGCAGGGGAATGCGAACGAGGGAGGGTTCTCGGCCGTGCTTCATCCCCCATCCCCTCCTCCTCTGTCCCCCCACCGACTTACCCTCCAATTACATGCGGCTAAATCTTCATGTCGATTCCGCATCTGGTATTGCATCAGATTGATTGACCGAATCGTCCTGTCTTGGCACATGTTCCGTTGCTGGAAAGTGCCCTACAGACTCCGTACCTACTGCGGTAGATAAACGCGTGCGTCCACCAGGTCTCGCTAAGGAACGAAGTCATCATGAGATTAAAACACAAACGCCCATCTGTCTGCGAAGATGCAACCAACATATACATATCTGCAAGGTAGACAATCTTTCCTCGACTCATTCGACGCTAGGGATTTATCTGTTTGAATGGATGAAAGTAGACGAAATATTCCCTATCCACCATGCGATGCAATGCATGACGGCCGCCCCATGTTGCGCCGCCCGCCTTCTCCCTCGCTTTTCTTTGTCCCCGCCGCTCATCGCTCTTCCCATCTGCCCCATTCCGCTGCCGTGATCCTCGTCATGATCGACACTGGAGCCCACCCGCTCATCTGCAGCAGAACATCCCCGATCTCGTGTTTGGCTGCGAGCGTTGGCCCTGACCGAACGCTCTGTCCTCCGCCTCACCTGTGCCTCTGGTCCCTGTCTAGCGCCCTTGATAGCTACCTGAGCCATTGCCATCCTTACCTATCCGCAATTGGAGCATCTCAGCCATCCGATGTCTGCAGAACCTCGCCTAGATGTGAGTTTGTACGCTCACTAACCAACCACCAACTCTGTCATCAAGCCGTAAGCCTGGCTACTTTGATATGTTTACCCTGTGTGCCTGGGTCCCGCGTTTTTCCTTGCGCCCTGCGCCACACAGTCACTGTGACTGAGCCATATATGTGTATGCACCTACGTTGCACAAACTTTGATCGAGGATCCATACCAGCCGAACGAGCAGCGGCGGGGAATAACTGTTAGAAAAAAACCGATGGAAAGTCTGGCCCTGGACGTTTGAGGTTCCCACTCATCGTCGCTGACGTGGCTGCCAACCAACGTGGGGGACCCCTCTCGTTTCGCCCAGACACTGCCGACTTGATTACTACCGCCCGAGCACTTGTGTAGGTATTCGTACCTAGATGGCGTACCTGGGCCAAAGAAGACTTGAAAGCTGTAACCAGGATACCATTTCCTCATGTCACATTGCATTTCCATGGTTGTAAATATGTTTTCGTAATTTTTTGATTAATGGTGATGTATACATCTTTTACGATAATATAGCTAAAATCAAAAGGCGTGGTGAGATTCTGTTCCTGAATCTCTACCGTCCTGCCGCCGTCCCATGCCAGACCTTTTTGATTTCTCAGGCCTCCCAATTGCGCCATCCCCTCGCTAGGGTTTGAATATCAGGTATCAAAGCAATGACCGAAAAAACAGTGTACAAGTTTTGCGTCCCATTCCCAGACGTACCGCCCATTACACATGGTATACACTTTCAGAACCCATGTACTCTTTAGTGGTACATTATGGCATACATGAGGATTGTATACCTCAACGTAGACAAAAGCAAATGTCGAACACGTCGTTTGCTCAACCCAGAAGCGCGGAAACATCCATTCTAGAGTCCTTATCCGCAGCTGAAGGAGAGGGCGGCGGCAGAGCTTGTTGAACTGTGCTCCTCACTGGAGAATTGGGTGCTGTGAGGAGGTGCGATGGAAGGGAGGGCAGGCGCATGTGACCGGCTTCTTTTCTGTCGTTTGGGGCATTGAGGAGACTGCCGAATGAAGGCAGCGAGCGAGGGGCAGAGCTCTCGTCCATGCGGAGCGGGGCCAGTTGGACGGATGGCGATGTACCGCGCGACAGGCATTGGGGGGAAGTGGTGTAGCTTGAGGCGACATCGGACATCGTGGAGGTCTCTCCGTCGAGACCATCACTGCCGGGCGAAGAGGTAGAGTTGGGCGACGGAAGCGGCGACTCGAGTTGATAGTAAGGGTGGCTGTGAGTGTAGAAGGCGGGAGAAACAGGCGATGACATGCCGTGTCTTGTGTGGGAGTAGGAAGCGGCATGAGAGTTGATGGTGAGAGTGGGTCGGAAACCAGAGTGACCATATCTGCGGTCGTCGTAGCCGCTGCCCTGGTTGGCCCTGCGACGATCGTGACGCTTTCTGCGGTTCTGGCTTCCATTCCACCAGTTCTTGACGGCATTGTCGCTGCGGCCGTGCAGCCGTCTTGCGATCTCTGCCCACCGCTTACCGATCTCGTTGACGAGAATCTCGATTTGGGCACCCTCCTCGGGAGTGATGGGCTCGTGGTTCAAGGTGGGCTTCAAGTTTTGGTGGAATCGTTCTCTGCATTGCTTCGGTGTCCTTGTTCCCAGGGCTTGGGCAATCCGCACCCAGTTCAATGGGCCCTGGTCGTTGACAAGCTGCATGAGATAGGCGTCTTCCTGTTGGGACCAAGGCCCTCTCCTTTGTGAAGCGAGAGACATCTTTGGCTGTGGGAGGTTTTGCGAGGTAGTGGTTGAAGTGTTGATTTGAGAGTATCGGTATCGGCAGAACACAAGGGAGTCCGACGACGATGTATCTGTGTGTGTGTGTGTATGTATGTATATGAGAGCAGAAGAGATATGATTGTAAAGTGGTAGTTGAAGGCTAATGGCAAGTTGATGATGGGAGTGAAGAGGCTGAGTGAGGTCTTGGATGAGCGTGGGATGTCTGCGTATATATGTTGTTGAGCAGGTGGAAGCAGCGTGGTGGAGAAACCGTGCCGAAAGCAGAAGCGTTCAGGTTGGAAAGGCTGTGCGTTCAGAAGGAGGTGTGTAGGTAGGTATGAATACTGCGTAAGTGACCGACTACAGGAATAAAATTGGAGGGTCTGGGGGACAACGACGAAAGAATAAGAAAGGATAAGGTTTGGGTCGAACCTGGTTAGAGGGTGGGAGAATAAGAACGGGGGGTGTCGTAGATGAAAGGAACTTGCCCCAGTCCAGACGAGTAGATCAAAATCAGGATCAGGATCAGGATCAGAGCAGACGCAGACGCAGACGCAGACGCAGACGCAGACGCAGAAGCAGAAGCAGAAGAGACGGGTGATGGGTGATGATGGCAAGTGGAGCGACGGTTCGTGAAAATCCCCCGGCACACGCCCCATGTCCCACGCCCACGTCTGACTGGCCCACGCCCACCTAGTCCGAATTGAGAGCGAGCCCAGGTCCGTGAGAGAGGGCACTTCGTACCATGGGCAAGTGCCAACATCACCGACAGCGGCAGCGGCAGCGGCAGCGGCAGCGAGGGGTACTTAGTAGCCCAAGGGCAGCTCCGCAAGGCAGAGGTCCAGAATGCAGAAGAGCACGATCCGAAGAAGCTGGGAAAGGGCCAGCCGCCTTCCCTGTCCAACCTTGGGGTCAGAGGAAGGACCTTGGGGGTGAACCTAACAAAGAAAAGCTACAAAGCTAGAAAAGGCATGCGAGGTTCTCGTGCAAAGTACATCTTCCTCTGAGATCGGGAACTGGAGGTGTGGGGATGGGTGAGGGCGTGGGCATGGGCGTGGGCATGCAACCGCAAGAGATATGAGAGCGAAGAGAAAAAAGAAGTAGAAGAAGAAAAGAGACGGAGAGTGCCAGAGCCAGAGCCAGAGCCAATGCCAATGCCCTGGTCGATATTACCTAGCTGTATCCGTCGTCGTAGTTATCGTTGTCGTTGTCGTCGCCTTTGAGCAATGGAAGAGACAAGTACATTTCATGCAGTACCTCGAGGTCTGGTACGGGGTATGGGAGCCTGGGAAGCAGAAGGGCCTAGATCCAGGCCCGAGTCGCTCTCTCCAGCCAGTGATGTGAGTGGAGAGAAAAACTGGTAGCGTGGGAGATCACCTCAAATCGCGGTACGGAACGGGGCCGCTTGTTACTTACTTTGTACCTATTCAACAGGGTGAGCCATCCGTCCTCGACATAAGGTATCTACAGTACCCAGTACAGGCGTACACACAGCATTACGGGTGGGATTCGGAGGTACCTCACACCACCACCACCACCACCAATACTCAGGTAGGTGCTACCAACGAGCCTCAACTGTTCCATTCCCCCTCTTTTCCTCTTGCCTTTCTTTCTGTTTACTTTCCTCCTCATTTCGGGGTAACTTCAAGCGATGCCTTCTCGAGCCCGAGCTATCATCTCGCATCACTTCATATCAGTGGTATTAACTTGATATTAACATGGTCCAAAGGTTCTTCCGCACCTCCTGTTCTGGACATGGATGACAGAGTGACCGCGGGAGGGAACCTATGAGCCCACGGCTGAAGCTGGTGCCACGACCAGACCCAGGCGACGGGAAAGACTTCTTTCAATCGACGAGCCTGACTTGCGGCTATCTCCTTTCAAGACACACGCCCCTGCCCTTGTCTTGTTCGTCGTGCTGCCCTAGTCCCTGTCGACCATCCCTATCCCGGCTCCAGCTTCGCTACTGATGACAATCCTTGTTCTACTGGCGGGATTGGGGCCTGTCCCTGGCTCTCAAAGCGGTCCCGGCTCAAGCCACAGCCCAAAACCAAGCCAACGCCATGGACCCAGCGGGACAGGCTGCTCTCTGATCTGATGCCAGGATGATGCTAGGATATGGTCAGGCTGTGGCCCGCTGTTGGAATCGGCCGCTGCTGGATGGACGGATGAGGCATAGTATGAACGACGAGGGTTCCCGATCGTGGAGGTCCAACTGTTTCTTGCCTATCCAAGAGGTGCCCAAGAAACGGCACATGCAAGCGCATTCGAGACGGCCTAGGCACAGCTGATTCGTCTCCCCGACTCGTTCCTGACTTCTGGCTCTAGTAGTGGTGGCATCTGGTCGACGGATAATCATGATCGGTCCTCACCTCTCCTCACCTTACCTCACCTCAACTCACCTGTACGTGCTTGGACTGAGACTGGCCAACATGGGCCAATCTGGGCGGGTCCGAGTTGAGAGATTGATGACTGACGAACTTTGCCAGGCGCATTCGGATAACCTCAACTTCTCAGGGATCGTCGTCGGCTCGGTGTTCAGGCTTCATTCATCTGACGAAATGTCACGTATGTGTCTGATACTGTTCACTTGCCTTCGTTGGATAGACGAAGGTCAACGCACCTTGACACTGCTCTTTTTGTGGTGGGCACAGACGACGGAAGCACGAGCGATACGTCCAGGAGGCTGACATCTGTTCATCTTGAATTGATCCTTTGATTCATGATTAAACTTTTCCCTGCTCGTGTGTACTCTCTTTTGTTTTCCAGTCTTATTTTCTCAAATTGTGGAATCGTGTCGGACTCGACTTGCTTTCAGCCGAAGGACTCGACTGACTTGGTTGCTGAGCTGCATATCTCATCTTGCTCCAGCTAAACAAGCCGACCGAGTGCGAGTTGCACGATGCACAGACTCTGCATTTACGGTTGGTCAAGGTTGTGGCGGCGCGCACTTGTGCAGAATCTGCGAGCTTTCTGGAGTTGCAGTGTCTGTACCCGGCTTGCTTGCGTTGTGCGATGCGGATGCGAGTCGACACGATACTCTACGCAGTGTGAAGCGCACCTGTCCCACGCCGACGCCGCAGACGTTCTCTGGCGAACCCTGCTCGGTACCCCTATGGACTCTTGCCGTTCCCGTTCACGTTCCTGGCCCAGTCCGCCTTCGGACTTACCAAGGAACGATAGACGGATGGACTGGCCGAGATGAAATCGGAGGGCATCAGGCCCGGCCTCGCTGGAAACGGCTGCATTACGCTGCCCACACAAGACCGGAATCATGGGTGTAAAAGTTGACGGAAGCAACAGTCATGCCATTAACACTTTCATCGCCCCGGGAGGCCCGTCTTGCCTGTGTTCAGCTGGCCGGGATGGGTAATCAGTGGAATGAGACCAGTTGGTGGGCGGACCGGCGATCATGCCGGGTGTGGTGTAAGAGGTGGCAACGATGAGGGGCCATACCCATTGATGAGGGATCCGTAAGCCTGAGGAGAAGAGGTATGGTAGGACACACCCAACACTCACGCCGTCAATCTTTCTCTCGGCCTGCAACATGGCCGTTGGATGGCGTGCCGCACTCTGGCCAGTGTGCGGTTGAATGCATCAACTTCTGGACTCAGGCGTAAAGAGATTTGCAATTCAGGGAGGCCAAAGGACGGGTCTGACCGTGAACAGGGACGTTGGTGGATGGGTGGAATGAATACCTCGGGACGAAAGACCGTTTTTGGTGGGGTTGGTCGGTTGATCGAAACAATCCGATCTCTAATAGCTCTCGGGGGGTCTTCTGTAAGGGTTGCTGCCATGTGCTCTGCCCATCAACCGTCAACTTTGGCATCTATTTACCTATCGGAACTTTGCTTGCTTGGCCCTGCCGAGGACTCTACGGGCAGTCACATTAGAGAAAACACAGTACAGCAAACGTCGTATTGGGAGAAAAAGATAGAAAAGTCGGAGTTCAGGTCCTGGAGAACCTGATTCGATGACGGCTGTTGGTGGCTTTGACATAGCTTCTGCCAGATGTGGACAGGCGGCAGTTTTTGACTCTCAAGAATGAGTGCTGACAGGTGATGGCAAGGTGGTGAATGGAGATAGGCTTGCTGTACCGCAGTCCGTGCTGCTGCAGCCCCCGAAGATAGGCCCTAAAAAGAGGTGGAAGTGCGCTAGGTACTCGTGCACAAGTTGACGTCGAGGTGAATTATGGGCGTTGTATATCCGTAGCTCGGGTGAGTAAGTAAGGTAGGTAGGTAGGTATCCGTACGTAAAGTACGGATACGAATATTAGTGGTTGAGTTCCAGGTCTAAGCCATTCGTGGATGTAGAGGAGTGATGGGAGTGCATGAATCAGACGTCGGGGCGGGTTTTGGTCTGTGGCGGGCTGGCAGGTCTCATCTCGCATTTTATTGGCCTGGTAGTTTTTGTCAGGAGCACGAATAGGGATGGCGTATCACTACAATGGGCATGGCGCCGTTGCACAATTGCAAATGATTCTTTGCTCTTCTCGGACGATACCGCAGGGGAACGGTTCCGGGCGGTAGAGCACGAGTTTATTGATAGGGTGAGGGTGTGCGTGTGCGTGTGCGTGTGTGAGTGTGTGTAAGAGACACAGAGAGAGACACAGAGACAGAAACAGAAAGGGATTGAGGAAAACGGTCCGACCAAAGGAACACCAAAGCGTTCGGCCAGACGTCAACGTCAATGTCAAACGTCAACGTCAACGTCAACGTCAACGTCAACATCAACCGGCCAGGTACTCCAGGGTCGCCAAGTGAGCCAAGCTCCACGGTTTGTGCTACGAAGCTACGAGATACTTGTCATGGAATACGGAAAGGGTAGGTAGGCATCGTTCTCTACCTTGGCTCTGAGACTCTTTGACTTGCGTCTTGGCCTCTCGTCCGTCTCTGAGGGACTGCACTTCAGGATTTGGCCTACCTATGTGCCTGCCATATCTATCCCCTGATGCCGCGGCTTAAGTAAGCTCAGAAAATGGCGTAACTGCGCGGTACGTATCCGTGTTCGCACAGGAGTTGTGCACCGACGCTTCGATTTACCTAGTACCTTACCTTACCTAGGTAACTTGTCTGGTAAATTGTATGTTGAGACTGACTTTGTGCCTGCCTCAAGACCCAGGACCCCAGAACCCTTCCTACCCCCGCATCCGCCAGTGTTCAACTTGTCCCGAGTCAACATAGGCACGTACCCTTGTTTTGAACACTACGCTCCATATCTCTTCAAAACGGGCGTATCCGTACGAATTTGGCGCTAATAGTGCGCCGGACTGGATTTGGCTTGCTTGCCTATCGCGCCGGAAATAGCATCGTCAAATGTTGTGTCCATCAGAGTCCCTCGGAGCATCGAGATGGTATTTGATGTGCACGGCAATTGCAACGCTGTTTTCAGGCGGCGGTCACGGATGCATCATCACGTCGTCTTGTCGGAGATTGACCCCATGGCTCAGCTGCGTGTCGCTGCTCTCAGAGAAGAGCCACAGCACAGCACAGCACAGCAGTCAAGACTCGTTTGGATGATCAGTCACGGTGGCACGGCAGGATTTGATATGCGGATTATCGGATCTCGGCCGTCTCCAGTCTCTGCTTCTGCAGCAGACCTTGCACCTCTGTGTCATGACTACTACTTGTGGTCAACAAAGGCACGGGATACCATCTACTAGATGGCCAGACCAACGCAAACCGGCACTCAAAAACGGCCCAGAACTACAAGGTGGTGATGGCAGTAGCTCGAGTTAGACAAACGTGCTGGGGCAAGCCAGTTACTAAGCCAAAGTATCCGTATCCATAGCACCTAGGCCATCGAGGAATGCCTAAGCTCGGGAAACCCCATTAGAAAGACGCTCAGAGAACCAAGATTGAAAGAGGAAAGGACGGTTCCTGACCCCGCTCGCATTGCCCGTGGACAGATGTTGCCTGCATCCTGAAGTGCCTTGTGTATTAGACTCCAGACGTCGAAGGCCATGACTACACGCAATTTGATGCTATGTCTCCGGGAATAGTGGCTTCAATGCCCCGGCTTCAGCGCGAGGGTATCCGCTCACTCCAAGCCACGCTTGCCACGGCGGATTTCCAGCCCTTGTTCAGAAAGTGAATGGGCCGCGAGGGCTGGACCAGGTGGATAGAACGAACAAGAGACGAGATATGTGTGGGATTCTCACAACGGGTACTAGCCATCGACCGTAGCACACAAGCTTCGTACCAAACACCAGACCATTGTCCCTTGAGCCAAGCTTTGCCTAGGCAAGGGGACCAGCGGGTGTCAGGGGCGGAGCGTATTGTCCGCGTCACTGTTCAGAGTGTGAACGGACTATTGGGCACAGGCAACCAGTCAGTCACCTTTGACTTGCTTTCGAAATGGGTAGGATAGCTGTATCTTTCATTTCAAACCGATGTGTCGCTGGTGACTTAATTCCAGAGAACAATGCTGAGGCTCAGGGGCTCAGGTCACCCGTCGTGCTTCACCCGCCCGCGAGGTACAACGCCAAGGCATGTAATAACGGTGATGTTCCGTTGATGATGGGACGAGCCATGTCAAATCATGACAAGCTTCCGGAGGGGGTCGAGACGGTAAACCGTAAAAGAGGGAAGAAATGGACGCGTCTGCCGTCTTTTTGGCTCCCGAGCATTGACCTAAGGTCCAGATCGTGAAACCAGGAATCGGATAGGGATGTTCATTGTCAGCAGAGACGGGTGAAGAGGTACATTTGTCCTTGGGCACCGTGGCCGTTTCCACAGATGACAGTACCTCCCAGATGGACGGTGCTGCGGCGCGCATTCGCATTCGCCGCAAGCTTCCAATAGCCGCCCTGGCGCTTCTACCACAAAACGTCACGGACTCACGGCGCCCACATGATGGGTGGGATGGGGCGAAAAGCGGCACGAGCAAATGCATGCCTGCGCACACGTGAATGCACACGCCCCGTTTCCATGACAAGATGCGCTGAGCTTGAGGTATCAACAAACCCTAAAGTCTTGCTGCGTTTCCGGGGTCCAGGGAGCGGTAGGGCCGAAGAGTTACGGACGATGCGGAGATGGGATGCTCATTGCTGGCACCTCAGGCTGTGCCCCGAGCTGCCGAGGCAAAGGAGGAAGATCAAATGCAAGCAGAAGAAGCAAGAAAAGAAACGAGAGATGAAGAAAAGAAAATGAAGAATGCAAATAGGATTTGAAATCGAGGTGCATATGCAAGGCGCAACTGCAATTGCAGACACGGACATTACCCGGCATACGGCGCTGCAGAGTCTATGTTTGCCCTTCATCCTCTATTGCGTACCTCAAAGGTAAGGTTAGGTGAGGTAGGTAGTTTGTTGTCTTATTTTCCCAACGCCTAATAGCGCAAAGCAGTGGGATAGGTATTCAGCAAACCAAAGTGTGAGGAGGTAGCCAAGAAAGCCAAGGACTGCATGTTTCTCCTTCACCGCGCCCTGCCTCATTCTCAATTCTCGTTCTCAGTGTACAAGTTGTGTCCGTACGGAGTGCGGAAGCATCAGCAAGGCAAGGTAAGAACAGAACGCGGTGAGGGTTAGCCTGTAAGGCACGCGAGAGTGCCAGGGAGGGGACGAATGAGTGTCTTGCAGCCGTGGTCGTGGCGTTTTCCTATTTTGTCTCTACTTGGCGAGAATGACATCTTGTCTTGTTGACGAATTCAAATCGGGGCAATTTCGAGGTCAGGTATCCTGCGTCCGGAGTAGAGTGCAAACGCCCAAACTTCAGCTGCACTCTGTCTGTATGGGTACTGGTAGTATGGCAGTGCATGCAGTAGGTATCCGTACGGTTGGAGCATCAGAGAGGGTAAAGTGAGCCTCTCGTGGGCCCAATCTGGACCAAAAGTAAGGCAGCAACGGGTGGGATTGAGAGGAGCAGCTTTCTTTTTCCATCGTCGACCGACATCTAAGAATCTTTGGCGTCGTTTCGGCGTGGTGGATGCTGAGTAAAAATACACACGTCAGTGCTGAGGTGACGGTTGGTAACAAGCATGGTGATGTCGGGTGGGTAAGATGAAAGTCACGAAGACAGTGGAGGATGAGTTTGCTACCTAGGTAAGGTAGGTGGGTAAGGTAGGCGAGTACGTATCCCCCGACCCCATCCAGCTGCAAGAACCACCTGCCGAATGTGGCCGGCAATGCGAGATCTGGTGAGAATCAAGGGTCTGATTGGCTATCGAGGCGAGGACTAGGTACATTGCCAGGTGCCCTGCCTTGGGGACGTGCACCGACATCAACGGCACGCCGCAACAGCCAAGGTGAGATAGGTACTTGACAAACACCCGGGGGATCCCTTGCCTTTCCCTGCCTTCTCTTCACGGGCAGAGCAGGGATGGAATACCGAGTAGGTACGGCGGCTGGTCTTAACAACGAAGGAGGTCGGCACCGTGGTCCGCAGCCCTGGGGCCTGGGCTGGATCCGTCCTATTTCCTCCTCTGCAGGGTTTATCATAGCTGGAGGTGCCTTGCAGAAGCACACTGCCAAATTCAATACCTACCTATCCTTGGTCTTGCTGCTCTCCGCTCACAGCAGGATATGGTAGAACGGGTGCGGACGCGGACTCGGAGACGGAAACAGATGATACTAGTACTCTGTGTACATAGTCTGCAGAATCTTCATTCTCTAATCTACCTTGGTCGGGTGACTGAGGTGTCCGTGGAGTCTACGGAATAGGGACGATGCTTTGCGCACTCCCCAAGTAACAAAAGTATGGACGAGTGTCTGCCAGAGTTTTGGGGTCAGTAAACACCGGAACTTTCCGTCATTTTGTATCGTCCCCTCTTACTCGGTCCGGATACAAATGCGAACTCGCCTTGTCGGGCTCAAGATGCCAAGGTGAGTAGGTGAAGAAGAAAAGACAATATTTGTGAGTTACCGATACAAAAGTAAGTACCTAGGTAGTGGAGTAATAGTCATTCCTTCCTCATAGCACCTCTGATCTTAGTGACCAGGGGTCGGCGTGTGGGCGGCAGGGTGCCATGGTGCCTCGAGCGTTTTGGTTGGCGTCCAAGGAAAGAAAGACAAGAAGGTCCTTGTGCGGATCGCCGGGAGGCTTACACACCTTCCTTCCTGTTGGGACCAACCAAAAGTCAGAGCCATCCTGCTGGGACCGCCCGAAAAGAACCAACGGCGGTTTCTTTCCCCGCGTGCCCGCCAACTCAAGCACCCAGGGCATTAGGTAAAGTGCCCTTATTGCCTGCCTTACCTTTACCTTCCTGAATGTACGGAGTAAGGCACATACCTAAGGTACGGAGCGCCTTACCTAAGGTAAGGCAGGTATCAGGTATATACCACCGACAGCGACCATAAGGTAGGTACCTACCTTACCTTATCTCATGAACTCTCTCGCCTTATCCAAAGTACCTTACATAGCAAGGTACCTTAGGTAACCTGAGGCATGGGCCACGTTAGTACGCACACCTATCTGCAAGTGAGGTGATACGGCATCTGCAGGACAGCACCGTCCGAAGCGTTGAACCATAACATGGGGACTGCACCACCACCTACGCATCGCACCACAAATAACGAGGCCAGAAATCAATCACTAGGTAATGAGGCACCTTATAGCGCTCATCCAGCTTTCCTGATCCCACTCGACCTTCACTCATCCTCCATTCCCTCCCTTCACTATCTTCCCGATCAAGGGCTAGGTAAGGATGAGGAAGTAACATCACGTTGATACACGACAATCGTTACAACAAGTGCAAAGGCCGGCTGTCTCTCTAGTTTCCGCATCGCCCGACCCTGCCATTATTCCGCCCAAGTATGGACCGTCGGTTCCACCCGTGTCTCCTTTGCACGCCACCCTGGGCCTGTATCTCCTACGATAGTGTCATGTTGCCCAAGGGCGGTGGCAGGCAACCAGCATCAGCTATAGAGGAGCAGGGGGGCTCACGAGATACGAAAGCCCAATCCGTCAATGTTTCTTTCCTGGCGCGGCAATATGGCATCCGGAGATAGCGTCACTCACCCATTCACTACCTTACCCTCATTGTCGATGCTGTGGAGTCAGGATTCCCACACGAGGCTATGTCTCGATCTTTACACTTTTACTTTTCATTGTTCTTGTCAACGACTCTACTGGGCCAGGCCAAGACCCAACATCCAAGCCCAGCCTCCTGGACCCGAGGATCACTGCTTGCTGCCGATAAGAAGGATCTTACAGACAACAGCCCGTCACACTACGCACGTACTTCACGCCGCGTCTGGTTATGGCTCCTCCCATCTTGTTGAGCCACTGCTAGACTGCTAGGAAAGCTGCCGCATGCGGACACAACATTTCCTAGCCCTTCGAAACGCTGCCATGGTCGCCGCCTCTGGCCTACGCCCGTTGTCGGCAACTGCCAGGCGTACTGTAAACAGTCATCGACATCATCAATACCTCGACGCATGCGGAAGCACTGGGAAACACCTGGGCGAGTATCAACATCTGGGACTTGACCCATCGCGGCTTAGCCGGCCCCCAGCAACGGCCTACAAAGGATTCTCCAGACCACGAGGCACCAAGCTCCTTCTCTGCCACAACGCCTAGTCCTACCGCAAGCCGGCTGTAGGGTAGCCAGACCCCAGTCCAAATCACTCAAGCCCCAGTTCAATCCTAACCAAACGATTGGGACCGCGGCTGGCATGGGTCTTGGGGCCGCGGGATGGACCATGATTCACAAAGCATGCAGCTATTCGCATTCCTTGCACGCAATATTCCTACGAAGACGGATATTGACGCGAATACACGCCCTCGTCACAGGGAGCCCACTTCAGGCACCTTGCATGAGACTTGCATGAATGGCGTCTCGTACTTGGGTGGTCTTCCTCCTGAACCAGGGCCGACGTGAACGAGACCGACTGACGAGAGAACCCGATCGCAGATGACGGAGGGAAAATACAAGCGCCAAATCGTAAATCGCGGCAGACGAAAAAGAAATAGAATCCATTTGACAAGGTAGTGCTCGACAAACGAGCGATACATAGCTTGTTTGTCCGTGTTTATGGGTGCACCCCCATGGCATCGTAACGAACCTATGGCTACCTCACCACACTCGCGGTTACGTCCGTCGACAGGTCTGGTCTCCGCAACGGGATGCTAGGGGGTGGCATGGCTTGCGTCCGTAACTATGGATCCAGACCTTCCACTAACGACAAGCAGCACACCCCCATTCCACGAGAAATTGTCATACCGTGGTACCCGACAGTGCGCCCCCGCTACCGGGTCGACGCTAACTCTGGTACAGGTAGTGTAGACGCTTGCCGACCTGCTTGGGCTGGACGCCGTGGCTGCCTGCCCAACTCCTCGTTCCCATTCCTCTGGGACCTAAGCCCCCAGGTCCGGATGTTTAGCTCGAGGGGTGTTCAACGGCGAAGGGATGATGGCGCCGTCATCCACCATCTCCTCCCATCATATCAATGTTGCCGGATACTGTCAGCGGTGCTTCGTCATAATCCCTAGCTCCTGGCTCCTACCCTTATCCAGCCGCGTCGTGTCTGTCGCATATTGGCAAATTGAGGGATCACATAACGTTTCTTTGTCGAATGACTGATGCTGCTTCGTGGGGAGGGACCAAACGATGAGGAACTATTGCACTTGTGAGGTTGAAAACCCGATCATGCATGATATGTGTCGGCGAGATCTACAACGGAACGAGCCCTTGGGAAATCGGATGTCTGAGTTACCTAGGTAGTATGGGATGGCAGCTTTCACGCCTATGGCCACGGCAAAACGAAGAATCGGGACGGATTAGACAGATCGGCTTCAACTGCCGACTGGCTCGCGCTGTATTGAAAGGACGAACGACTCTGCCTCCGCCGATGCTGGAGCGTGTTCCGGGACATTTGTGCCCAAAGTGGTATCTCGTCCGACGCCATAATCGGCGGCGTTGGGCCCGGCCGGGGCCAGCAGCATATCCTTTGGCAAGCCCTACGCCGTAGGCGCTGATTGTGGCTTGCGTACCTCGTCCGTGTTAGCTGCGCCCGAGGGCTTGGGACACCGGCGACTAGGTCCCCTGGAGCGGTGGCAGCCGCTGCACCAAGGAATAGGCTACGTTGAAACCCGCAAGCAAAGACCGTTGGCATCCTTTCCAGCTGTATGGTTCTCGACGTTGTGTGTGCTGTAGCGTGCTGACGGCAATGGACTGGCGAGCGGACGGACCGACACTACGGGACCGAAGGCGCAAGTGGCATACGAACGAACGGCAAGTGCGTTCTCTGCCGAATACTCCTGCTGCAGGTGTTGACGATGATGCCAACGGTTGGCTGTCGTTTGTCACGCATGCATAATTTGCCCATATTCCTTTGGCCGTCAGCACCTCTGCCAAACCATCCGCGCCGCCAACCGCCACGCCGTGTTAGGATGACACATTCTGGCACGGACGAAGACGGCAAGTCTATGGCAGACAGAGCTTTGGGATGATGGATAGAAGAAGCCTTTGACGAGTGAAGGTATCCGCAAGACATGGAGTAGACGCATGCTGGTCCGCATTGGGCATTCGTACTTCTCTCTCTCTCTCTCTCTCTCTCTCTCTCTCTTTTGCAGAACTATCAGCCCCCCACTCTCTGGCCTCCTTGGACTCGGTAGCTTCAACTTCAGCTCCAACATTCAGGATTCAGCTGTAGAAACCATCGTCTCATACAAACTATGCCATGCACACGACAGTAGCATGGTGTTGTCGATTCAATAGTTGTAGTCAACTCGCTGTTCTGGGATGATTCTAGCATGCCCTGCCATGGTACACTTGGTAGCTCCACATCCTCGCCAACAAACTAGGTTCCCTCTCCTTCTCCTGTCCTGGAGCCTTGGGTACGGATACTTGGTGAGGAGAGGGGAAGAAAAACGAAGAAAAAACTCCGTACGGATACAGGCTAGCACCTCCATGCTAGCTGGACTAGGCCGTAAATGGACATCGCAAGCGAATTTTGGCGATTTGGCATTTTCCTCATATGCTGCCCCTTCCCTCTGCTGCATCCCCATCCTTTTTTTTCTTTTTTTTTTCCCCCCCTCTCAAATTCCCCCTTCAAAGCGGACCCACCTCTACAATTTTGTCCCCGGCCCTCCCCCGGGGCCTACCAATGATCTCCAGCCAGGACATGCCCAGTACATGGCTACTCCGTACATACGGAAATCTCACAGCAACAGCAGGAAAGAATCATTAGCTCATAACCGACCCGTCGGTTTCATGAAACAAGCATCTCCACCTCCAGCTGCACCTCACCTGCATCTATTCCCAGCCGACCCCGGCTCGTCGTCGTTTCTTGAGTATCACAGGGGGAGAGGCCAGAGGCTGGCTGTACGGATACACCTCAGTCTAGGTAAGGTATCCGCAAGAATACAACAATGGAACTCACCATCGTCATGCAGGGCATGTCAGCGCCGAAATGTAAAGAAGCTCCGGCCGGTTTCCCATCAGCTCTGTCTGAACTTGTGCATTTGATTCCTCATCGCTCTCACCGTACCCTGACCATGTCACCATCACTCGCGTCCCGACCGGCTCCCTGCCGCCTGTCCATTGTCCTTCTTCTCCTCACCTCACCTTCGCACTTGTTTCCTTGATCCCTGTCCCCGTATCTGCGCTTCTATTCCCAGCTCCCAAACTCTAGCTTCTGCCCAGTGCCATTTATACAGCCATCCAATCAGTCTTCTTAGCCCTTGGTGCATTTTCGGAGCGAGAACGTTCCGTGCTTGACGTGCATCCATCCCCCCTTTCCACCCCACGCAACGATATCGAAGCTCCAACAACAAATCGTATACGTACGTTCACTCACCGTCCGCTCGCCATTCCACTCCAACAAGGTTTCCGAGTAGCCAATGGTAGGGGCTGGAGCTCTTTCCGCTCAGGTGAAGATACGGGTTGGACAGTTAGCCATCTTCCCCACCGCGAGGTAAGCTTCCTCAAAGGAGTCCCAGCTGTTGTAGTGACCTTGTGGAGAGAAGATTCCGGCTACAGCTTATGGCCATAGCAGAACCATCTATGCGTTGTCTACACGGCGGGTTCCTTCGCTGTTCGGTTGACTCCCCATGCACAATCCCGAGGGCTACAGTAAGCATTTGAAAAGTCCAGTTGGCCCGTCATCTCCGTATCTACCTCAGTATACCCTCCCGCGCAAGCTGCTGCCGCACGAGATGATCACTATTTGACTGACCGTGTTCCTGCCGTCCTCGGCGTATCCTCCCTATCCGATTCGGCGACGGCCCACTGGATGAACCAAAGCTACATCTTCACCATGGCTGCAATGTCGTTGGCGTGAGCAGGACCAAGCTTTCATGCATCCGGCGCCAGTAGCACTGCTGCCCGGGGCAAGTGTTTACAGACAAATGTCCGAGCGAGGTCTCGTTATTTAGTTCCACCGCGGCGGTACCAGCACAACGGTTCCCAGCACAACGGTCCGTTACGTCTGGAGGACTAGCCAGCCAGCCACCTTTCTGTCGTAATTGCTTGACCAACGAAGGCAGTTCCAGCCAAACCCACGGATACCTAGGCCGCCCTTTGGCCAGCAACATGCGTCGGACTATTGACAAGCGACGGGCGACAGGCGTGCCACTGAATATGTTGCTGTCGCGAATAACGTGGCCATAATTCTTGCCTTGGCCTTTGAGCCAGCCACAAGATATGAACCAGTGGTCCCATATCCTAGCTCGTTCGGGGGACTGGAATGAAGACTTCTAGGTGATCTACCGTCATTCTTGATTTACTTGCTCTAATCTCGTCTTCCATGTGGTAGAGACATTGAAGACGCTGGTACTCTGTGCTAGTTCACCTTGACCACGATGAATCCCATTGCCAAGCTTCCTCCGGAAACGATGCTGTCTGTTGCGTTTGTTACTGCCTCTGCTCCTTCTGCTTTTAATTTCCTTGTTATGGCGATTGTTATCACAAACTGCGGTCGTGGTGTCTGAAGATCAAGAGTACCGGTGGAAGGAGAATATGAAACTTTTGACCATGTTCATACAGACAGACATCTCATTAACGCCAATTGGACGTGGTTCTTGGTACCGCAGCGGCCTCGAGATGTCACGGTGTGCCCTGTAGATTTAGCTAGGTGGGTTTGAACGGTCGTGCGACTCCTGTCTCGCACAAGCCCATCTTACATATCGAAGAAGCACCATCGTTCTGAACCCCTTAACATTTCTGTTTTCCATTAGGGGGGCATTCATTGGCCGAATCTGTCGTGAAAGTTCACGGGTTACTGTCCTCAGGGATGAGATTGGAGTTAAACTAGTAGGGGGGCCAGTGGGCTGATTGAAGGATGTAGACTTTTTTTCGCATATCATTTCAGACTTGTCTTGCTTGATCGAATTGCCGACCCCTCATGATCTTGGTCGTTGGGAGATGAAAACACATGTGGTTTTATTCATCGAGTCGTTAGACCACTTCACCACGCCAACTCATTCCCAGAAGGAGTATGACGCTTTTCTCAATACAGCTTTTCCTTTCGCTCCTCGACCCAAACGTTGTTGAATAAAAGGCTAGCAGGCTATGATCATTATCCTCATGTTATCGAGAAAGAAGATCCGGCTCCAAGACCACACATCCCTTGCTGCAATCCTAGTTTCCACGTTTGTGGCGTTCGTCCTCCTCCCCGGTACCCCTAAGTAGGAAAAGGCATGGTTCGATGGCGGTGCGATAGTCGTCTCCGGGCATACACACACACGCAGCTCATAGGGAAGCTATTTCAGTTGAGCCTAGGTTGAGCGTCATTACTAGCGAGCCATGCCGACGCCCCATTTCCATTCTGAAGCCTCTCGTAGTTCGTGTGCGGAGGGAGAAACATTGTCGTCCTCGGCTTACCATTGGTTGCTTTACGGAACGCTGGGCTTTTTCACGTTTGACGAAACCAGTCAACGGTGTTCTTGCCGCCTGCTTAGCTTCCCTGTTCACTGGTGTTCCCATGACACGAATGCCACTACAAGTCCACGATGGGTGCGTTGGTACTGGCTACAGCCGCTTGGTGGATCGTTATACTGTTTCCGCTTTCTCTCTATATCCGATCCGAGAAAGAATGAGTGGCGCCAGCTCTATGCTGAATTACAGTCCCGACCTCACCCATTCCAAACCAGCCTGACTTTCTCATGCTCGCCGTGTCTACTGGTCGTCGCTTTCAAGCCTCTGCAGACGCAGCCTACGGAGGTAGGTGTAAGGACGTCAGTGATAAAAGGGTCTGAAAGTTTTGACCTTAATTGGGATGGTTTGGTGGTTGGCTGAAGCCTAGAATGTAAAAGCAATCGATTTCGATCAAACATGGATCGCGAGGGCCTCACATCTCACATGGACGAGGAAAGAGACCCAGGGTATTATTATGTACACCATAACCTGCTCCAAGGCAGACCTCTCTTCAAACGCCAATTCCATCCCGCAAACAACACTGAGCTTTCCTCAATAATGTCAAAGCAGTCAAAAATATGCTCAGTTCATCGAGCAGCATTGCTCTGGACCGGTGTCTAGGCAAATCAATAGCATATCTTCCTCCTGGAACTCCCGCTGCTGATGTTTAAACTTGGCCAGCACCTCGGCCAGCCTGCAAGTCCCTAGTGGTGCATCCAGAATAAAAGTCAAAAGAAGATTGTCCCAAAACTAACATGATTTCGGCAAGTATAAGTACTGGGCGCGAGCTCTTCGTCCCAGCACATGAATGCGTAATCGAAGTTGCCATGCCCCTGAAAAAAATGCTGGAGCCTCTACAAGTAGATATCTCCGTCCTCTCCTGCCACCCAGCGTCGCCACGCTTCGTCGTAGGCCCTCTCTAGATCATCCACCCATCGTCTGGTATCGAAAAGCGCACAGGTCCATTTGTTGTCCCACAGTGTTTTGCGCAAGGTTGCCAACCGACCCCTGCCTTCACCATAGCCACCACGACCAATTCGATAGGATAGGTCATTGGCTAGTCTGATGGCAAAGAGCTCGTATTCTTCTTCACTGCCGGCGATGAGGTCTTTTGCTGCCTCAATACCCATGGGACCTTTAGGCAACGCGCCCTTCAAGATTGAAGCCGCCATACGCGAACACATCTTGTAGGGGTACCGTGGCAGTGTGAGAAGAGGTGTACTAGACCATAATACATCTGCGGCCGTAGTGTGCGCGTTACACTCAGGAGTGTCGAGGAATAAATCGCAGACGCGAGCTCGGGATATATGCTGGTTCTTTGGTGCCACGTCCGTGAAGATGATTCGGCTGGCAACTTCTTCCCCAGCCCAATCCTTCGCTGTCCTCCTAAGATTCGTTTCTCCCAATTCGGGGAATCGCAAGAGCCAAAGGATGGCCCTGGGAGCCTGTGCCAGGATGCGTAGCCACGTCCGAAACGTTGTAGGGTCGATCTTGAAACTGAGTTAGCTATTGGTCCCGGTAGTGATGCATAAATAAGCGGAATATGACGAACCTTGTATAGTTGATTGAAGTTTCCCATGATAACGGTATCATCGGGCAGATTAGGAAACAGCTCTTTCCGCATGCTCCACCGTCGGCGCTGCTCATCTTCCCATGAAACCTTGTGTTCATCAGGGTCGCTCGACTGCGCATGGTCACAGCAAAAGAAAGTGTCTTTGCAGAACACGATGTTCTCCGAGTAGATCCATTCTCCATCGCCTTCTTCAGTTTTGTCCTCAAAAATGTCTTTGACAGAGAGGTTACCCCGCCAAGGGCGTAGTGTCTCTGGGGGGATTGCTGTGGCATCTGCGAGCAGATAGTCACACCACTCGGCACCCAAGCTGCCAGCGAAGCCCATGAAGGACATCTGGATCGGAACAGGTCTCGCTGCAAAAATTTCGTTGCGGGCACCTCTAGTGTAGCCATTCAGGTTGACAAGGATATGAATATTGTCTTGAACGATTTGCTCAACTAGCTTGTCCGAAGTCCATGTGCTGGCATCTCGGAATACGGGCGCTTCACGTTCAATCTGCAGTCGATGAATAGATTTATCACTTGCTGTCGTGGCATAGCAAAATGCTTTTACGCGAGTGGTATCGTGGAAACCGAAAACAGATTGCATACTATTCAGATGTCAGTACAAACTGCGACAAGATGACATTGAATTGAATCGAGCCGTCTTACAGGTGAGCCAAGGGGTGGTTATTGAAGTCTGAAGAAACATAGCCAACATTCAGATGAGGCGATGGAGGCGCAGGCGGAGGGTAGACTGTCTTTGGAAGCCAGGGGGAACGAAGTGTGGAACAGGAAATCCTGAACGCGTTTCGTTGTGATATCATGCGAATGTCCTTCGCAGTTAAGGGGCAGGTGAAGGTATGGAATGGTAGAACTGTTGGAGCGGACGGTACAGCGAGGGTAGACGGCAGTTGAGGACGCATGTACTCCGAGGCCGACTTCATTGAGCCCCGAACAAATTTGTCGCAGTACCATCTCCGCATCGCCGCCCGTGCTCCACGCTCCACGAGCCTCAGCAGACGCGATCCTTCCCAAGGGCTCTTGGACCAGCTTAGTAGTTTTGTCGAGAAGTCGGCGTGAGCGTCTTTCGACTCCCCATCGGCCAAACACAGCTGCGCAACTAATGCTGCAATGTCGTTATCTTGTAGAACGCCAACGCCCCAAGTTGACGCGTCAGCGAGTTGGCGAGACACAATGTCGATAACCTTCTTCGTGAGGCCGGATCCTTGGTCTTCCTTTGTGGCATCGAAAAACATGCCCTCATTGTCGACATGCCAGCGATCGTATGTGCCCCCCTGGAGGAGTGCGCCGCCCCTGCCTCTCCAGTCGCAAACCGAGTTCAAGGCTGTAGATAATCCGCACACTGCTTCTGCAAATTCTGGATTGGAATGAACAGCCCTTTTGTAGTATGTGATTGCATCGCTGATACGCCCCCGATCCTTGACGGCATTTGCAAGATTTGTTAGGGCTATATCAAAGTTTCCATCACACTGGACAGCCTGCTCATACATCTGAATTGCCAGGTCCAGCTGTCCAATGTCCTTGAGAAGGCTTCCGAGATTGGTGTGCAGGTGAACGTGCTTCGGATCCAGTGTAAGCCCGTAGTTGTAGTACGCAAGAGCCAAAGCGAGTCCACTGCCAGGGGTAATGCCAGGAATACTAGGCAATGATGACAAAGTCTGACTCGACGTAGCTGCCATGGGCTGCTGTACACTGGCAAGTAGAATGCCTACATTGTTTGCCGTTGATGGACTCTCTTGAAGTGATAATGAAAGATAGTAAAGAGACAGAATGTCACCAACGCCGGCCGACTTCCTCACCAGTCCCGCAGCCTGCGAGCCAGAGGACATGGCATCCTGGAATATCTTGGCGAGAGAAAGTAGCGAGTTGCTCGTAGTTTGAATTGCCGCTCGCTTAGGGCCGCCCTCAGGCACGAACCGTAGTCCAGGGAGATCGCCGTTGTTAGAAAATACCAGCTTTGCCGTGCGCCTCGCCTGTTCGGGTGGCAGTAACAATGGGCGAGACGGCGTCGCCGTGTCGATAACGTGGCGATTGCTGCCGTTTGGTGCCAGAACCTGCTGAATCTGTCGGACCAACGTCTGAACGGATGCTGTTCTTCTTCCTGCGCTGATCAAGACAGCTTCCTCAAAGGCTTCAGATGCTCCTGCGATATCCTTCAGACTGTACAGCATCGTCCCTTTGGCATGGACTAATGCGAGGATGCGGCCATTTTCGTTCCCTGGAATGGCATAACCGCTCGAACCAAAGCCAGGCTGGGTTCGGCTTTCGTCTACAAGGCTAGTCGCCATGCTGGAAGCAGCATCTCTTCGGGCGGCGTCAGTGCCGTAGCCAGTCTCCCCTGTTGATCCCTTTGGTAGCCTGAGAGACTTTTGAATAAAACTGATGACCTCAACCGCGTCGACGCTTTTCTTCTTATACAGCAGACCAACCAGATGCTCTACTGCTTCAAGGTACTGCGGTCGAGTTTTGATCGCCTTCAACCAGCATTTCTCCGCCTCGTCTTGTCTGTTCAGACAGTACAAAGTCGCTGCCTGATTCGACATTGCTTCCACATGACTCCATGACGAGTTAGTAAGAGTGATTTCGTAACACCATAACAGTAGAAGCCAGACGCAAGACAAAAAAGGTGGGATGAAGACTTACTTCGGCTCTAGTGAAGTGATTCGGGTAAACCATTCTAAGGCTTCCTCAAAGTGTTCCAGGCCGTAGTGCAAGCAGCCTCCCAGTAAAACTCCATCGATCCATTTCCATTTGGAATGCTCACATAGACGGGTGAGAAGCTCTAGGGAGCTTTTGGCATTCGCGAGAGGTGAGCCTCTCGAGATCTGATTTGGATACAAAGAGCCATTTGAGTTCGTGACCGGGAAATTGCCATGCCGGAAATCCGTAACCCCGTCCCAGCCAGCGTGCTGAGTTGTGAGTGGCGATTTGTCTCCCAAGGGACCGAATAGCATGCTGTCTTGGCTGTTCCTGCATTTTGCGTTGGCCATCATAGCGGCATCTCCTGGGAAAAAGAGGTCCGGGGCCAAGGTGACGATGGGCTGTTTAGGCGGTTTGGGATATACCACCATTCTCGAGGTAGTGCTCAGAGCCGAGCCAGGCCTCAACTGCTGAGTTTTACGCCCATGATGCAAGAGTGCAAGTAAATCGACATAACTTCGGTGCGCTTGAGCCAGTGCCTTTTCTCTGAACGCGGACGGATGTGTCTTGTGCGTAGAATCAACAGCGCTGATAGCTTGATGCGGTTCTAGCGTAAGAGCCTCCAAATGAGTTTGTGCAGGTTGCAGAAAGCCCGACCCATATGCCGAGAGGTGAGCGTAAGGATCCGGTGGGGTGAAGTGCGCAGACGGTCCTATCATCTGATTCTGCACCTTGGAGTAACGATGGTCATAAATCGAGGGTGACGGAGACGGGGTATGGTGCATCGGCGGGCCGACATAGCTCTGCTCTTGCTGATGCGTCGGAAACCACGGGTTTGCTACATGTGATAGTCCCGGGATGCTAGCTCCAGTGTTTCCAGAAGGGAGAGTCCCCGGGAAGTACGGGTTGATGTTGAACAGCGAAGGCCGCGAATGAAGCTGAGAAGTAGAGCCAAATAGTGCAGCCGCGTCCGGAGTGTTGAACCCATATTGCGAAGAGGCCGGAGAGACGGTAGAGTGCATTGACTGGTGCGTCAAGTCCTGTGCAAGGGGCCATGGTTGGTATGTTGGAGGCGTTATATTCAAACTACCGCCTGCGTGATCACGTACAGGTAAAGAATTGCGGATCTGGTCGACGGTCTGATGGGGGCGGTTCGTACTATACGCCATTTGAACCGCCGGGAGCGCCATCTGCTTCAGGGGCGGAGGCCCCGAAGCGTATTGAGCATGAGAACCATCGTAGCCAGCTTCAATAGTGCCATTCGGCGTCTTACGTCGCAACTGATGCTCCCGTCCGTCGAGGAAATGCGACTGGCCTGCGGCCGTCGTGCGGCGCTGAATCGGTTGGTTTGGGTGTGAAGTTCGAATTGGAAAGGATCGTGGCGTCTTGCCGTCAGGGAAAAGAGCGTTCGCCGAGCCAGCAGGCAGGCAGCGTAAGTTCTGGTTGAATGTATACGTGCTAAAGTGAGGAAGCAGATGGTAGTTATGTTGTTGCGGTGGGTAGTCTTCTGGCTGGTGGTGCTGGAGGTGGTACTGCTGATGTTGTGGCTGCTGGAAGGGCGGGAGGGGATCGAAGTTTGGCGCCTGTGGCACCGTATGGTGCATTTGAACTAGAGGCAACATGGGTTATGTGATGAAGACCACGAGGCGCTTCTGGGTATCATGAAGCGAAGCACGGAACGAGCGAGCTCAGCACAAAGGAGAGTGCTGCGAGTTCCAGGCTGGATATATCGGTCCGGGAACCAGTTGTCATTGCCTGCTGGCTAAAGCATGGCTGACAGGCTGGCTGACGGGCATGGCCTCTGGGACGCCTCGAGCGAACGGCTGTGCCAATGCCCGATAGCAATGCCACCTGCCCTGCGGCCTTTTCAAGCCTAGGGACTCGACTCCCTTGTGGTTCAAGTTCGACGAAGCGCGACGGAGGGCAATGTCGAGAAAAGATCGTTTTTTTCTTCTTTCGATATAGGTTCGTCGTTAAGTCGTAAAGATGGCGCCGGGTTCGTCGGTCGGGGCAATGCGAGCCTGGGGGGCCTGAAAGAAGAACGGCGACGTTGGAGACGGTCGACCTGTCCGACGGGTTCAGCGAGAAAGATCGAAGGAGGAGAGGTTGAGGCAGTCGATCGAGTAGTCCTCTATTGACGAGAGGAAGATTGCGAAAGTAACGTGGAGCGCGGAACGAGACACAATGCGACTAGTGCGAAGTCTGCAGCAGCAGTAGTAGTAATAGTAGTAGTAGCCGTAACAGTAGCCGTGGCGGTAGCCGCGACGGGAGCGGGAATGACAGCTATAGCTTGCAGCCGTGGCCGTGGCTACAGGTTTGGTTGTGGTGGGAAGATGCAATGCGATTCAGCCCGGTTTAGCCCCAGTTGGGTGGTGGTGGTGGTCGTAGCCGTAGCCGTAGCACAGCAGCCGTTGGGAGAAGGAAGAAGCGCAGGTCAAATATATTAGGCGTTCACCCAGATGGATCACCCAGGCAGATACGGCAGTCACAGCAGTGTAACAGGATCAGGAGTCTTATTGCCAGACTATTTATTGGAATGGATATCAGCCCGATACAGCGAGTTGTCCAGAAGGCTGTCCTGTGGCCCAGATTCAGTCGATTTGTCTCAAGGATCTGTCAGGAAATCTCCAGGTTCCCTCCCAACTCATGACCTCCAGCCTGACGCGGAAGTACGCATCCAAGAGCAGAGCGTACCTTACGGCGTGAGGAAAAGGTCAGCACACTACGTATCCCGTACGAAAACTAGACACGAGTATGCGCAGGATTGTGTATGCGCGGACCATGGGCATGGGTGCCTAGGATTGGGGGCCTGGCAGCTCAAAGTCGGATGTCGTGACTGGGGTGGGTGTGATGAGGTGAGGAAAGATACCCTGAGGCTTGACGCATGGTAGGTGACGGGGCGGGCGGGGTGGGGGGTTACAACTGGGGCGCGCTCCGTACTTCTCAAAAGCGGTCAGACGAGGTGAGTAACGAAAGAGATACGGATACAGGACAGGAGGCAGCGGCTGGCAACGGCTCATGGGTACTTGGGACAAAGGGATGCAAATACGGAGGGGATGGCAAATGTCTCGGGGGAGGGCGATATCGTAATCCCCAGCCGTAGTCGAGAAAAGCGATTACACACCTCATAGTACAGGTGCGGATGTTATCAGTCGGGGACACGATGCTCATTATTCGTTGGACATAAAGCAATGGGGAACGGCGGGCAAAACACCCAGCAAATCCAACAATGAAAGCAACCTGACCTGTTATCAATCTTAAACGCCGGTCGATGAGGTGACAAGCCTGGATCCATGCATTAGTGCCAAACACGTTGGTTTCGCTGCACTGGCTAAGACAATGCTAATTATACCAGCCATACGTAAGAAATGCACTATACCGGATGAAATAATTCTCCTTCCTCCCCCAGTCTCCTCTACGCATCTTGCGCAAGAACCAGACAAGGTCACCTTCTCCATGATTTAATGACCTAATTGCGCAGTCTGAATCATTTAAGCATCAAGTCAGACTTACTCGAGATATAGTCACAGGACACAACTGAGCACGCAAACACCCACGTCCACTACCAAAGCCTGCAATCCACCAAGCATCGTTTGTTATCTACCTTACGGGTGTTAGGCCAGATCTATGACCGGTTCTTCGAGTGCGCATTCTCCGAGCCATGACCAATGCTACAATTACGTCCTTCTTAACCATGCCAAAAGAATCTACCTAGTCGGCTTGCGGAGTCCAGTACAATGTTATAGACATGGCCCTGCTACTGAGAAGCTTCAAATTATCTTGAAACCAGGACATAGATATGCCATAGCACATCCGAGACTCTGACCAGATATGCTCATACCAATTCGCAGACCTGACATCACCACGCAAGAAGGTAATTCGCGGCAAGCAAAATTGCAAAAGCCAGTTTTAGAAACTTTGTCATTTGTCATTTGGCAATTCTTTTTTTCTTTGCCCAAGGTTGTCCCTTTTGGGTAGTCCCCTTAATGCAGAACCATTCCTAAACTCCAGAAGTCATGCGAGAGTGTCCGTCCAGCTATTGACCTCCTTTATTCCTCAGGGACTAGTTACCTTGTTAGCGGAATGCAACTGATCGGAGGATGGTTGGTACTTACTGTCAATCTCACCAGCATCGATGGCATCGGTGATGGCCTTGGGGCTCTTGCCGTCAACCTGGCACCCAACACTGTTTGCCGTTCCCAGAATCTCCTTAACACCTCCCTCCAACGTCTTGGAGAAAGACTTGTGGCGCATGGTTCTCGCAATCTCGATGATCTCCTCCAGAGGAACAGACTTGTTGTGCTTGATGTTCTTCTCCTTCTTGCGGTCGCGAGGGGGCTCCTTGAGGGCGCGGATAATGAGGGAAGAGGCAGTGGGGACAACGGAGACGGCGGCTTGACGGTTCTGGATGGTGAGCTTGACCGTCACGCGGAGGCCCTTCTATAATTCCAATTATGTCAGTTCTGTTCTGGCTTGCTTGCGGAGGTGTTAAGTTGATTGATGGCTGGAGGGATTGCCATACCCAGTCGCCAGTTGCCTTTGCGATATCTTCACCAACTTTCTTGGGAGACAGACCGAGAGGACCGATCTTAGGGGCCAAGGCGGAGGAGGCACCAACCTCACCTCCGGTGGCCAGGAGGTGGCTAAATTTGCAAACTGTGTTAGAAGAATAATCACCGCGAATGTTGAGGGTTTTGGGGAAGGTGCGACGTACATGACCTTGACTTCGTTGGGATCGAATTTAGGAGCTGGGGTAAACTATTAGTTTTCTTGTCGTCGCTTGTTCGGCCTCATGGCAGTCGAGAGGGTCACTTACGCATCGTGTCTGCTCTCGGATCTGGGTCTGATGGGAAAGTTGGTGTCGAAAGATGGAGTTGAGGCCGAGTTGGACGGGGGAAAATGTTGATTAGTTCTGTGCGCCTTCTCACAGCCCTAGGCAAAAAACACTAAGATACTGCGCCACAATTCATGTGGCTGAGTGGAGAAAATTGGTGCACACAAGCCTGGCCAATGACCCTTTTTCGCGCTCCACTATCCACTATCCACGAAGGGTCTTAAAGAAAGCCGCAACTATCACGTGGTTTGTTCGCACCTAACTTAAAGTGCTATCGATTGATGATATTACCTACCTTACCTATCTTATCTTCTTATCAGCTCTCGCTACAGATAGGCTAAGCCACATTCGCTACCTTACCTGCCCACGACTACCTTAACTCTAGCCACACGTCAGAAAGGCAACTTTGCCGAGAGATGGAGTGCGCCTCAGCAATTGCGGCATTGCCCTAGGAAAATTTAGGTACGGATACAGGTGCCCATCTGATGTACTCCGTGCATTACCTTGCCTCCCTCCGCTCCCACTCCGTACCTGGTAGGTAATCAATCGTCTTGGTGGGGGCGGGGTCCTTCAGCTACCTAACATCCCCACTCTGTCAAGCTTCACATGTGCAAGGTCAAACAAAGTTGCGTTGGGTAAGGTAGATAGGACTCTTCAAATACCCCAACTTAGGTAGAGACTCAACAGCGTTGAGCTTATTGTCTCATTTGCCTTGCTCTCATGATACAATCCGATATGTTTCACAGACCGCAAGGTCCATTTCCCACCCTACCCGCGTAATTAAAATCTTACACAGAATTATTCAGTCTCCATTGGCATTTGTCTTCATAACTACGGCAAAGTCAAAAGTCTTTTATGCTAGGAATATCAAGACTCCGAATTTGCGACCATGCCCTTGATCCCCCATCTAACGGATTTGTCGTCTTCTAGCACGACCAGGACGGCCACCAAGTCGTTGCTGGCACCAATATCCTCCTCAGCCCCTGACGATACGCAACCCCGTCATCTAGTTTGTACCGCTCACGGCCAGCCTAGCACCCATAGTTAGCAAGTCCATTAGGATAGGACAAACATTGAACAATTCCTTACTTCATGAGATGGTCCATAAAGGTTTGCAGAGACACATCATCGGTGAAAATAGTCTGGGCGTTTTGCGCACCCACGCCGCCATAAGCTCCGGTAGTGTGCGTGGTCGACGGGTTGAGCTTCGACAGGAGGAATCGGGCTTGAGAACCTCCAGCATCACAAACAATGAATCGAGGAAGTGGAAATCTGTCGGTGATGAGATCCTACATAGTGTTAGCTGACATACGGAGAACTTGACGAAGGAAGAGAGCTTACTCTTGCGTCTTCCTTCGGCTGCTCGAGCAGAGATGCAAAGTTCTCGTAGCCCTCTTGGTCCTGGTATCCCGCCTTGCGCCATTCGGCGACCGTCTCGCCGTGGAAAATGAGAATGTGGAAGAAAGTGTCGAGAAGAAGGATGTGGGTGGGCTGAATAGAAGTCGAGTCCAGCAACACAGGTTGGCCACCCTCCTGATCAAACGTGTACGAGTCTAACGTGGGCTGTATCATGATGAGAGAGTTGCTCACGTCCTCGTGGTTAAGAACATGGCGATAGAAGGCCGTCTCGTCGGGGGAGTTGTTGAAGACCTGTAGGAATTGACTCCTTCTGAGATGGAACATGAACTGCGGGTACAGTGTAAAGTTCTTCTCGAGCCGGAAGGAAGATGGATCATCTTTCCTGTAGTCTGCAAAGCGGGAGCAGAGTCTGATAAGCATCCTGTCAACCCAGCGCAAGACATCCGGGCCATCATCAACTTCGGCCTTGAATACTGCAATGCGAGACATCAAGACAGCAGCAGCTTCCTGGTCGAACGATTGCGCGATAGCTGGATCGCCAGCTGGGCCACTAAGATTTCTGGCAATTGTCGTAACCCTCAGATGGAATTGGCCTGACGAGTGTTGGTAGTAAGTAAGGAACTGAATCATGCCCTTCTGTGGCGTTTGCTGATGCTGCGTGGGGCCTCCCTGACTTGCGATCTCGAAGTACACGCCGTAGCTGGCGTTGGGGTCGATACCGCACATCTTCCATGAGCATGTGTTCCCTATGCCACATTCCGTCTCTCCAACCGATGTCGATTTCTTGTTAAGTGAAATAGCATGGCCTATCAGTCCAGTAACCTTCAACTCTTTAGTAGTGAGTACTTCGAGAGTAGCATTGAAGCCCATGAGCAAGTTGTCGTCGCCATCCTTTTCGAACACGCGAATGAACGATTGCCTGAACATGGAGGAAGTGAAACTATCGGTTAAAATCATGTGGCCACCGGTGGAGTTGCAGAGGCCCTTCATCTCTAAGAGACCGACTTGATCAAGACAACCCGCGAATATATCAATGATGTGACCATTATGAGCGGTCCTCTTGGCCAAGATGTCATAAAACTAGGGAACAGTGTCAGCTTTTTCTACGCAGAGGAAACCCCATCTAAGTACCGACCTTGAGTGCCTTCTTGTAGTACTTGATGTTGTCACGATCAATGTCGTGATGCGATCGGATGGGCTCTCTCAGCTCCGGACCAACTACCATGCCGGGTCCCTCTGTTGCCGGTCCACCAGCGAAGAGCATGATGCGGCCACCGGCGTGCTGGAATGAAGACTCAAGGAGTCCCACTGCGACACTGAGAGCAACGCCGGAGCAGCGCAGACTCCTGCGGTCGTTGGCTACGGGCCATGGATCTTTCTGAAGCTGCTCCAAAGCTTTTGTCAGCTGAAACTCTGCTTGCTGAACGGGCAGCAGGAATCTCGACGCAGGGCCGGCGGGCATGGGCCTTCCAGGTTGCTGCTGGGGCATGCCAGGTCGCATTGCTGGGGAGAGCAAGCCCAGCATCTCCTGCACCTGCTTCGCAGAGTAGTCCTTGCTACCGCGGAAGACATATGATTTTGCGCATTCAGTGTAGCCGATTTCGTGAACTTGGGCCTTGACAAGTGGTCAGCAAAGAGGGTCATGGGGGACCCAATGGATACGGCACTTACCATCGTGCCATATGTGATTAAACCAACGAGTGCATTCTCGGGAAGCAGGCTCAGGCTCATAACCAATGACTCCTTGAGCGCAGCCAGGCTGTCATCCTCTTGGCAGGTGTCGACAACATAGAGGAAGATGGGGGGGCTTGGCGCCGGCCGCGAGAGACGATACTCGATCGTAGTGTTGGAAGGGTGAAGTTCGGGGGGGATCGCATTGGCGGTGATGTCTTTGTAATGGGGCGGAAGAGGGTTCCGCGACAGGCAGAACGGACAGATCCAGAGACGGGCTCTTACGTCCACAGAACTAGCCCTGGTCAGATTTATAGATCCCGAAATAACTCAGCTCACTTGACTCACCAGAAGGGATTGAGGACGGAACGGCAAGGTTGCTTGCAGGTCACCGGTTCGAATTGGAGGAGTGGTGTGTCGGGCTTCTCTTTCAGAGGAGTGTAGTTGGCACCGATCGGCACGACCAAGCGCGATGCTTCCTATATAAGCACATATCAGAAGATGCAGAAAGACACTTTGCCGAGCGCAACTGACCATACGAGAGCTAGGAAACACATTCCAACTCAGGCGAACTCCATCCCGGTCCTCGACCTCGCTCCATTGCTCCTTAAGAGCTTCGTAGTCCATCGTTGTGTGAGTGCTCTACTGAGATCGATAATCGGGCAATGCGGCTGCAGCGTGAATCCTGAGAGTTGTGGTCAGTGTTAGATATTTAGACGGGAAGAATGGTGTGTTTAAGTCATACTGTAGTTGCCAGCAAATGGTTTGCGCGTGTCGCGAGGGTTGCTATGTTCAATAGAGGACACGAGGGAGAAAGTAACTTGTTACGGCCACGGTATAGTTAGCACACGACGGCAGCTTTGAGCTGTGGTCTACCAGTGGAGGCAATGTGGCAGGAACAAGCTGTGGTGGAGACGGGCTACCTACCTGCCAGTGACCTACCAGTACGGATACCAGGACTGTAGGTATCTGGCGCGTGCTGCGGCTGCGGCTGCGCGTAGGTGGTGTAGCGCACGGGCATCTAACTAGCCCAGCCATAGGGTGTGGCTGAGGTTCAGCGATTGGCAGCTACGCTAGCTAAGAGAAACTCAAATCTTATAACGTATTTATTTTAAAGTTCTGCCTTAACTAGCTGCTCGGGCAATTCTCGATATCATTTATATAGTATTAATATATAGTATTAATAAATATTCCTACTATTTTAATAAATTATTATTATTATTTTTAAAAATTTCTTTTTACTTTTTTA
>NW_026849187.1:0-59255 GCF_030867785.1 Colletotrichum acutatum
TACAAGTTCGTGATGTGAAATGCATGCATTACCTTAGTATCGGGTCATCGGGTCAGAGATGACCGCGAGCTAGCTGTCATTACACGAACATTCGCCGCAGACCTAGTCATCCCACATACGTCAGCGTGAAAGATTGCGTTGGCGCGATAACGTATTGACCACGGAGGTGAAGTCTCAAGGACTGCACCACTGATGGAAAAAAATACTCCGTCAGTTTCCTGCGGATAATGGATGTTTATCAAGTCGATATCGCGAGGGACAACTCGGCCGAGATCATTCAGGCTAGCATCTATGACGTTGGTCCCCTCTACAGTGTGTATGTAGGTCTTGGGTTCCATGTGTGCGACTTGAAAGGAAGCAATAGCATACTCTGAGGGGGGTAACGCTCGAAAATTATCCAAAGCTTGGTTGCTGCGCTACAATTCCCAGTCGCAATGCTTTCATGCATCTCGACTCCGTCGAGAAACTCCTCACTTGGAACCCTACATGTGCATATTACCTTGAACGTTCTTAAACATCAATTTCGAATGTAGGGATTGGATACTCGGCATTAACGAACGGCCAATTGCTCTCCAGCATAACTACTATCTCCAGGTCAATGCAAAGAGGTTCCCAGACAGCTCTACTCCTCAGAACTAATGTCCTTCTTCATTTACTACTTCAAAGACTCCCTACCTAGATAGATAGTTCAATTCGAGATGCTTTGTGCTGTCGTCACAAACTCTACCGAACGGGACCAATATCCCGGCGTATGGGGTGCATGAGAATCAGGATGTGCGCGATATGCGGGGTTTCAAGGAAGCGATCAGCAGTAGGGCAGGTTGGCCAGCCGGGCAGTCTTAGTGACGGAGGGTTGCAGGCCCCGGACGGAAGGAATCCTCACCTCTTGTCAAGTGCGCGATTGGATTGGTGCATATTTGTAGAAATTGGCCGAGATATGCAGTCTTCGCTCGATATTGGCAATCTCTCAATGTCAATCCCCAAGATCTATTGACGAGCTGGTAGATGATTGAAGCGCCGTCTTCGTGATCTCGGGGTAACAAATGGACTTCGGCATATCATCGATGGTGAGAAAAGGCGCTAGCAGGAGCAACTAAGTGCATCACAGCTGCAGATGATAGGGGATAAATCGTGGATGAAGCGATACTTACAAGGCTTGAAAGTGGTATAAATTCCAATCGAATTTTAACCAATGCCGCTAAATCATACAGAAGCCACAAGAACTCGATGCTCGAGATCACCAAATCATGGCTTCTCTCTCTACAACGACTTTCAATCTGCTCTCCATCCTACTTTTTGGATTCATCAATGTCACCAAAGCCGCGGGAGTTGCAGTTACCAATGTCCTAGGACGACCACAATGTACTGTATTTGCCAATGGCGACCAAGTCAGCGACGTGGACAATATCTTGGAAGCTTTCAATATCTGCGGGACATTTGGAACCATCATCTTTCCTGAGGATGAGAACTACTGGATTGATCGAAAACTCAACCCCCTCGTCCATGATGTGAACATCCAATGGCGGGGAGAATGGACTGTAAGAAGATAACGCCCAAGCCCGAGTCCATCATTTCCGTCCAAAGCTGACCTTGATAGTTTTCGGACAACATTACTTCCTGGAGATCCGATGGGTATTTCATCTTTTTTCAAAATCACCGCGCTGGCTTCGTGTTGTCAGGGGATGGCATCCATATCAATGGTCATGGAACTGGCGGTATCCACGGAAACGGAGACGCATGGTATACCGCTGAAAAGGGTACGACAGTTGAAGGCCGTCCAATGGTATTGATTCCCCATATACCACGATAATCATTGGATAGGGTCCTTAGCTAATGTTTCTCGTTAGCCATTCGTGTTTTGGAACGTCAGCGATGTGACAGTCAAGAATTTCTACATTAGGCAGCCCCAGTTCTGGGCCTACAACATCATGAACGGAACGGACATGTATTTCGAGGATATCTCTGTCAATGCTACTTCTACAAAGGCACCCTCGAGATATAATTGGGTTCAAAACACGGATGGCTTTGGTAGGTGGCAATTATGCCGAGATGATCTGTGTGAATTACTGACGAGAATTATGCAGACACAATGGATGTAAAGAATGTTCGCGTCAAGGGCTTTAATTACACCGGCGGAGATGACTGCGTTGCCATCAAACCCCGCTCGTACAACGTAACTTTGGAAGGCGTCACCTGCAACGGTGGTAACGGCATTGCGGTTGGAAGCTTAGGTCAGTATCTCGAGGACTCAAGCGTGGAAAACATTGCCATGGACAACTTAACGGTGAGCACGACATGCCTAAAGCCCTTTTAAACGGCATGGCTAAAACGAAGTGTCAGCTCAAACGGGGACCGGTGGATTTGCGCTACGGAATTTATCTCAAAACATGGATCGGCGAACTTGCGCCTCAAAATGGTTATGAAAGCGCAGGAGAACCCCGTGGCGGCGGCTGGGGCCGAATTCGCAACGTGGTCTTCTCAAACGTCCAGTATGAGGGGGTTAATAATGCCCCTTCTTTTTACCAAAACAATGGTGATAACGGGTCATACGCCGGGACTAGTAACATGGAAATATCCAATGTCGTCTTCGCCAACATCACCGGGACGCTCTCTGGAGCGACCAACCGAGTCAGCCTGACTTGTAGCCAGAGGTTTCCTTGTCGCGATATCAGTTTTCGGAATGTTGATCTGATTGCTGGCAATGGCACAACTACTAGCTGTACCGGCCGTTGGACTTTGGCCGATACTGTGACCGGATTGCCGGGGTGTTGAGGGCGGACTGCGGACCATGTTGTCTCGCGTGACGTCAATTGGGTCATGTTCTGAAGCTCCTCTGATCATATCATATCGTACAATATCAAAGCCCTCTTTGCCAAATTAACCTCGTCAGGCCGACATCATATTCCCTGTCAAAACCCCATGATCTTTGTGATAACATCGCTGTCTTTATCGAACAAACCAAAATCCAACCCTGCTTAATTCATACCCGTTGAGTGTCTGAGGGTATCTTAAAGCTCGCATCGCAATCCGTTATCCACGGCTGACTAGTGTGTACTTTTCCTCCTAGTTCCATCGGCTAGAGGTTCCTCTGGAGTGTCATCTAGTGATTTCCTCCTGAATACATCTCGTACGCTATGAACGAGACTTAACCCTCTGTGTGAAGAGTCTGACGACGAAGTACTCCAAACACTGCTTCGTCGCCGCACTCCGACAGATGCCTCCTCTTCAACCAGTCTGGCATCTGCGTAATGACCTAGGTAGGTGCATGTCAGCGATAGGTAACAGTCATCACGAATCACAAGAAACTCACGTATGTTACCAGCCCCGCCTCTCCCAAATGACACTCGGCGACCACTCTTGATGTTCAATTCATTCATTTCTGGTGATTTTGGTACGAGAGGTGAATGTTGGGAGTTCGGCTTCAGCATCGCACCGTTTCAAGAGAGCTGCGGGGCCTGCCTCTACTTATCCCCCATAATTCCCCAGATCATCCTCACCCTCGAAATGCTGAAGCCATTTCGGCGATCCATCCAGATAAGCAACAAACCCCCAATTGGCTTCCTCGAGTTCCAAACCCCCACAATCGGATCTTAATGCCGCGTTCTGTGATGCGGGTGGTGTGGGATCTCCGCAAAGCTTGGTTCCTTAGCGCCATGATCTACACCTTCAAGATAGTAAATCGCGATGTGACTGGCGGCCGCTGGCTCCATCGAACCAGGGACTGAAAGAAAGTCTCACACGTTCTGTTGATGATGTCACGAATGGCTGGTTCAGAAAAAAACAGATCGGCCTAGGCTTGGTGTTGTCGGGCTAGCCCGTTCGGCGACGGGCGTTTCACTTGTGGCTCTGTCAAGGCTTTTTGTGGCTGATCCGTGGAACGGGAGCATTCGTGGGCTTGATGGGATAAGGGGTTCGTGCGTCCGAGTTGCGGGCAGTATTCTCCGTCTTCCCATAATATTGTATTGTATGGTTGCTATGCTTCTAATAGCCCGACGAGCCCTGTCATATTTAGCAAGAAGCATGCCCGTCAGTGAAGCGCGAATCTGCCCCTAGACGTAGCGACTATTAAGGAGAATTGGCTCCCTGATCCCAAACTCGATCTTTTGACCTGCCGCCAACGACTCAAAGACGGTAGTCATCACTACTCATACATCGACTGTCCCAAAGGTCTCAGCTTGGAGGACTGAGGCCAGTCACTTTATGGACCTTGGAGACGAAGTCCTACGACCACCACCAAATTATCAATGCTGGTGCGAGGGTATCTTATCGCCCTCACTAAACGGCCACTAGACACATCTTCGAACGCCATATCTCCTGTAATCCATCGCGGCCTCAAGGATCACACGTGCAACCGGATTCCATATTACCCACTGACCCTGCCCTGAATAGCATGAAGGAACGTCCGGGTAGATCGAAGAATTAGTTGGACGATCCGGCAGATTGAAGACCCGCACAAACATACTAGACTGAGTCGAGACTGACCAGACACCGTTCCCAAACTGATAACGGGACACCACCAAAATTTGAAATAACACCTAGCAAGGCAAGGCAGAATTGTGAATGTAAGTACCTGGATGATGAGCCACTTACACGGATCTCACATTCGAAAGACGCGCAGAGTTCTGTCAGATGGGCGCTAGTTTCGAAAAGAATATATTCTGCTTGGATATCAAGGGGGAAAAAGCAGCGTGAAACTCGGTAGAAGATTCTGTTGCTGCCTGTTGTACACAGCATTGGATTCCTTCCGCTCCCCAGGGATATTGAGAAAACTCCAGACTCGCTGTGCCTGACGTGTGCGGCTAACTTCAGATGGTGCTACAAGAAGAGAGAAAACAACCCATGTTCAACATACAATAAGCATACCACCTTGGCCCAAGACTGAGAATCAAGGTCTCATGGGGACGTGGCAGTAGCATAGTCCCTCGTGAATAGATGCAATACGAGGTGGGGGACGCGTCCAGTGTTTGGTGTGTTGGTTGCAAGAGGGGTCAGTTGCCAAGTAGCATGAGGTTCCTTTGGAAAGAGGGACGACGGGCTGTGAAATACCGATTCTCTCGTGTTTTTGCTCGTGAAAATCTGGGTTTCGTGGGGCGTACTAAGTGCATCCTGCAGGTAGTAAGCAGTTCACCTGCATCATTGCATCCATGTCAGTTTAGGGGCATATTGAATAGACGTCGAACCGTAGATACATTGTTCTTGAAACCAATCATCTGAACCTCGCATAGATTATGGCGCTTTTGCAAATGAACGTTAAACTGCCTATGGCCTCACCATCCAAAGTATCCTACTTTGCTTGACACTTAGTTCAGCTAGACACGTGGGTGCTGGGAGAGACCATTCCTGGGCAACATACCAGTAGACTAGAAGCAAGCACGCAAGCGGTAGCTCCGGATCTTGTCGCGAAAATTACCCCAAAGATGCAGAGCTTGCGAAATAACTCTAGTGAAAGACAGTCCCCTTGGAAGACCCTCTTGGATCCATCGAAGATTTCAACTCGTGACTCGCAGCATTGATAGCAAAACGGCTCCTATTCGGCATGGCACCCCACATCGACCCGGATCCGGCATCCGTGTACTGCCCATCTCTCGGAAGCTGACCCCACCATGTCGGGCTCGTTGACCTGACCGGTGTGAAATGTAGCCTATCGTATGACCTCAAAGCCGTGGACTCGGTAACAGAATGGTAGCGTACGTTCCCAGGACCAAAGGCCTGGGCCGTTCCACGAGAGAATCGGACGATTTTGAGTCTGCCACTGTGACTGGACGTTTTTGGCTTGCACAAAAAGAAAGTTGACAAGTGAGGGATCCAGGAGAGAAATTTTGCATTTGAACGGTCACTAGATCAGAACGACTTCTAGCTCAGCCTCAAATGGGGGGACTCCACCAACAGGATGAATGGGAGCGAGCTTTAGGCCGTTCGGGAACTTTTGTGCCATTAGCGTCTGAGAAGTGATAGGGGCTTGACTAGAATTCTAGAATTCAGCCAGTCACTTGATTCAGCATACTAAATCTGGCAATGTCTTGATGTGGTCTTCGTGACGATTGCAGATATTCGGCGTCGTTCAACTAGCTGCATGTGAGCGAGAGTGAGATGATGAGAACAACTTTCTGAGCTCAAACGTGTAAATTAATTTTATATTATTCGTACAGACAAAACCGTTCCAGCCGCCGCAAGAGAGTGATAGATTGAATGAAAATAGTTCAGTATGGTAGTAACGCCAGCTCTTAGCAAAGACAGTCGAGAAAGATCTCATGAGAATCCCAATGTTCCCGTCACCTCGTAATAGCACGAGTATACGGGCGTCAGGTCCTGTGTCACCTCCGGCTTGCTTACGATTTCAACACAAGACTTTTGACGACGTAGGGCCTTGACCTTCTCCGCACTCGTATGCCTTCGTGGAGCTTTCGTGGCCATGCTCTCGACGTACTCCTTCAGCTGGTCAGCCAACAATACTGCCCTCGCCTTGCGCTCATACACGGTGACATCGTCGAAATCATTAGTCTCCTCTTCGTCGAGCTCCCCCAAGCCACGCCTGTGTGTCGCGAACCGTAGTGGTGTCTTGGCTGCTTTCACTTTACGCACAAAGTCGCGACGGCGAAGGTGATACCTGGACGACCTGGCGCTCCAAAAGTCTTTCGACATCTGTCCCAGCTCCTCGGCACGAGCAGACGCCAGGCCTGCAGGCGTGACGTTCACGTTACATTTCCATGACCCCGGCGCTAGCTTCTTGTCGGAAGAGACCATGGACTTGACGAGGTTCCGCATGCGGGTTTCGAGGAGCGCCCCGTTGCCAGGAATAGTGTGGTCGATCAAACCCATTCTCCGAGCTTCAGCTGGTGATAGCGGTGTCATGTCACGCAGTAGCTTGGTCGCCCCGGCTGAGCCACAACGCCCAGTGTAGGACAGGGAATGGTATTCCGAACCGTGCAGGCCGATCGCACGGTAGGCTGGGTTGAGAACGACCTCAGTGCCAGCAAGCACAATGTCGCATGCGGCAGCCATGGCAACGCCGCCCGCTGCACAGTTGCCTCTGATGCCGGCAACGGTAAGAATGTTCCGTGATGGGAAATCGTGAAGGAGGTAGTGCACAACGTCATCAATGCGGTTGATGTTGAGCCAAGACTCAAGCGCCGGGTCCGCAGCAGCCTCGATAACGTTTAATGCAACACCGTTGCTAAAGTATCCGTCACCCCCCATGAGCACAAGGGCGCTGAGTGGTCGTTCCACGACATGAGTGGATGCGATAAAGTCAAGGGCGTCAATCATGCGGGAGCACTGATCCGTACTCATGGCGCCGTTGTAGAAGTTGAAGTAGAGGAAAGCGACCCGCTTAGCATTGGCGAATGTCTGGAAGTCAACTGATATGTCCTGCTGGGTACTGTGTGAAGCTCGGGACCAATCGATCGTCGCCCTGGATATGCGGTTCTCTGTGATGGCGTCGCTGTCGAGGATGCCCAACTCTCTCAGGCCTGAGACAGCAGGTACCTTAGGCCATAGCATCGTGTCGGTCTTCTTCTTCACACGACGAATGTGAGTAATCCAGATGGCCTTCTTGTCGCAAGTCGCAACGCAGACGGCGTCATCCCGGCAAGCTACGACTTTGCCAGGTTGGGTATGGGTAGTGAGATCATTGCCTTCATCGATGTTGCCGCCATAAATATAGAGGTCTGGGCCAAACAACTTGGTAAGACAGCCTGGCTGAGAGTCCGAGGATCGAATCCTCCGGGATATTTCCCGAGCCGTGTGTGACTGAATGTTGAAGTCGCGTTGGGCCGCCTTGAGAAGTGGCCGATGATGTGTTACTCCGCCGAGGAAGGCTTTCTGCAGTGTGACAGAGGCGTCGCGGTAGGCAGGGTTTGCCCGGAGTAGCGGAGTGACATGATGCGGGGCGAACTTCTCAAATCCGGGCGACGGGGGAGGAGTGTATGGCGAAGCAGCCTGGACAGATGCCATTTGTATTCTTTCAATGGCTGCAAGCGTGGCTGTAAGTGCAGCTCGTGTAACGGGACCACGATAAAGGCTCGACTTCGTGACAGCTGGCGAGTCAATCTGCAAAGGGAACTGCTCGAAGGCCCATACTGGCCCGGCATCGAACTCTTCCACAGCTTGAAGGACAGTGACACCCCAGTATGGTCGGCCAGACTCGCTCCAGGAGCCTTTTTGGAGGAGAGTATCGGGGTCGGTCTCTGTGCCATCATCACCCATGAGCACCCAGTCCAAGGCACTTGGACCGGCGTCTCCTGGGGGACCGGGGTGAACGATGAGGGTGAGGTAGTTTTCGTAAATCTCTTGAGGAACACGTGCTGTGAGGAAAGGGCAGATGATGAGATGAGGTTTGGCGAGCTTGGCCGCCTCGATCATGACATCGTCTGAGAGGGCATATTCGATGGTGATTGTATGGGACTTTGACAGCGCCACATATAGACGCTGCGAAAGCGAATTGTGCGCGGTACAAAAAAAGAGAATATGCATCGCGACGGCGTTGGACTGAGACAGTAGCAGCACAGCAACTTGGGGAAGAGAAGTAACAGGGAGTCTGGGTTCGCTATTTACTTGCGAGGACGTGCGATCAAGTCGCATCATATATGCTGTTCATGATGGGGTGCGAGGGGTCTTCAGGAGGGGTTCCTCCATCGGAGACTTCAGCTTGTGAGATGCACAAATGGCTTCTGCCCACGCCCACCACCCGTTCCTGACCGGCCATGTGCGACATGAAAGTTTAACGGTCGCCTCCTGGCGCTTGCCATAAAAAAACATGCCATGTTCAATGCACCCCGCTTGTCTTGCCGAGTGGTGGTCTTTGACTCCGATCCGCCTACCTCGAGTCCCGCGAAAGTGAACGTGGTATTGCTGTTGTTGTCATCCTAGCTTCGACTTGGACCCACGACTTCGCACCAGACCGGACGAACCGGGCTCGGACCCAGGCGTGGTTTGGACGAACCATCCCAAGTGGCTGCTTTATCGGACGAGATGCTTCCTCTTGACTCAGGGGCGCGTGCTGAATTGGGCGACAACTGGTAGGCGCTAAGCTGAAGAGCAAAGGCCTTGCCTGACTAGCGCGTCCAGTCACCATCTCTAGTCAGCGCTGCTCAACTGAACAAAGCTACTACGCAGGACAGTACACGATGTGTTTCGACGCCATCGCAGAGCTTGGGGATCAGCCAACCCGAAGCGGGTATCCTTAGTCCATGGGGTCCGAGCATCTCTCGTGGTGTGGCTTTCACGGCATCCAGTCAATAAGGGGAGTTGATCTTCTCCATACAGCCGAGCACGGCCCTCCTGGGGGTAATGTGAAGCTTGTGGTCCACGTTTCTCGGCCGAGTTTCCATAATCGAAGAAAGCTTCAAGGCGATTCCTAATCAGTCCGATGGTCTCGAAAGGGTCCTGCAAATCAGATCGCGACGACGTGAGGCATGACTCTCCACATTCTCGATCGCGTGTTCGCCGCTACAGTCTCTAGGAACAGAGTACAACGGCACTAGTTTGATGTGACAGTGACGGCCGATGTGATGATACATTTGCTGATTTTCTTCGTACTAAACGAAGGCGAGTACGATGTTAGGGTGCCCTTGGCATACCTGCATTCGTTATCGTCGAGAAGCGAGCCTAGGGTCCTGGCACCCGGATACTGCGAGTTCCAGAATGTCCGATGCCACTTGGGGTAGGTGAACTACCTTATTAAGGTAAAGGATCTATGAACAACAGGTCGTCTAGAAATATGATCGCGCCTTTGGATGGAGAGGTGCTTGCTGTTCAGACCCCAAACGAAACGGCGATACTGTCGCCCTCGTCAGGGGTCACGGCAATTTCTAATAACTCATGAGCTCGATCAACAGTATCCGCGTCAATCGCGCCCTCATAGACCAGATCCTCTTCCGCAAAGTTAAGCCGTGACAATGAAAGGATGTACCGTTGAGAGCCGCCGTGAGACATGGAGAGCTTCGAGAGAATGTTTGCGACATTGGCCGTCTGCGGATCTGTTACCATGGTATGGAGAAGCAGAATAATCTGAGATATCAATAGGGAGACGCCACTGCGGCCGTCATCCCAGTCGTCTACAGCATCGCGGCGATCGTCCGGGGTAGTACCCACGGCCAAGTTCTTGCGTGAAGGGGAGAAACCGCTACTCGAGTCATCCACTACGGGGTCCGAAAGGTCGTACAAAACATCAACAAGCTCGCCCAGAGCTGTGACTAACCGGGGTATGACACTGACGTGGCTCGCGACCTGTCGTGCTCCATACGGGGTACGGGCAAAGGCCATGAGTGTTCGTAAGACTGCGAATCTGACTGCGTGCTTCTGGCTTATAGACGAAACTGCTCTAGGTAAGTCGACTAGGTTGAGAGAAACCTTGTCGATGATCATTCTAGCAGCTAGGCCGGCGTCTTTGCCTGGGATGATGGGGCCAAGGGAATCTGGGAGGGTAGAAGTGCATAGCATATCAAGCATGCCAATGATGTCGTCCAGCTGTTGTTTGGGGGTGAGAAGGATGAGAACCAGATCAAGAGTGATCAGCTGCCAAAATTCGGCTTGTCTCGTCTGCGCACCGCCGTCTGCTTCGAAAGTTGTCGTAGCGCAGGCTGCGGCAGACGCGTTCAGCAGAGACAGGATGTACGTAGTATCGACGTGCTGCTGTAGGGCTTCTGCGGCAGCCCCTGCTGAGACATCGCCGTCCTGGCTCTTGAATCGAGCTTCTGCGACTAAATAAATAGACTGTTGCAAAGTAGGAACCAAGTCATTGACGATCTGCGGGACCACTGATATGGTCTGGAGCTGCAGAGTAAAGGAGAGGAGTGAGGCTAGGTCCCAAACTGGCCGCAAGAAATTCTCTCTCAAACACTGGCTCCACATCTGGATAATAAGACGGGCGAAGTCTACCAGAAGTTGGACCGGATTCAGCGGAGTGCCCATCAGAGGCAAATGCTGGAAAATGAAAGATGCAAAAGACGTGGTCGGATCGGACGGGTATGAGTATCGTGACAATATGTCAAAAGTCGGTGGTTCCCCATGCAAGGAGCCATGATCTAGTATGACTTGGAGAAACTACGACGATGTAAGCTTAGATCCTTTGAGGATATGTGATGTGGAGGAACATTACTTCGAAAGGGATAGTAGTAGGTGCAGGGCCTGGATATTGGACTGGATTGGCGGTAGTCCCTGTGTCATCAACCATGATTACGTCTTGGGCGTCTGTCTCCAAAGCCATGACGGGACTATTGACTGGGGGCCGTTTCCGTTTGCCTTTGGTGGGCGTCCTCTCCGATAATGGGATAGCAACAGGCCCGGGGTCCCGGGTTTTGCCTCTGTTCTTGGTCGGACTTAAAGCGATGTCCATATCGTCGAATCCATCCGCAACGCCCCAGGTTTTGGCAGCCTTCTTAGGTGTAGTGGTTCCTGGCGCGGCGGACACTGGCGCATTTTCTCTTCGGCGAGGACGGGTTGAAGCATCCTTCATGTCCCTTTGGAGGAATTGCAACTCTGTAGTGGCCTGCCTTTCAGCAGCAATGGCGGCTTCCACGGCCCTCTCTTGCCTGGCAGCTTGTTCGGCATTCTGCTTCTTGAGGCGGGAAACCTCGGCTGCGTGATCCTGTTCGGCCTTGGTTGAGTTTGTTCGTATGATGGAGGCCTCGCCGCGTGCAGAGTTCAGCTCAGACTCGAGGGCCCTGAGCCGTTGCTGCAGTGCTGCAATGACATCGTTACCAGGTGCCGCGTGCAACTGCGACAGGGATTGTGAGGGATTGAAGCGAGCGGACGAAGGAGGAGCTGGTCGGACGAATTGGCTCGGTGGAGGTCGATACGGAGCTGCAGAGTGGGCAGGCTGAAATCGCTGTGAGGCTACAGGAGCGCCGTAGGATGGCACGGGGGGAGGGTATCGCGGCCGCGAGGAGAGCGTCGGAGGATTTGCATGGGTTGGTGGAGGATTCCATCTCTGTTGAGGTGGTAGAGAAGGGTGCCTGGCTGCAAGTGGCTGTTGCGGGTGCTGGTGTTGGTGTTGTTGTTGTTGTTGTTTCTGTTGTTGTTGTACTTGTTGTTGGGAGATGGTCTTGTCTATGGCGGGGCGAGTAACGGGAGGTAGAAGTTCGTTGGTGACTTCAGCATCGTCGAGGTCGTCATCTTCGAACTCTAGGTCATCGTAGTTCTCGACTTGGGAGAGGTCATGGGGCGGAGGTAGAGTTTGAGACTGGGAGTCCTGTTTTCTTTGTGCTTGCGTGAATTGAATGGCGTTGTTTTCAAGCTCCTGGAGAGTGGTGTCGTTCAAGTCATCAAAGTCGTCATCGTTGAATTCGTTCATGGTCGCTCTGAAGCGTCAAATCGCTGATCATCATGGACCCATTGACGGTTGAACTTGACAGAGAGGTTGGGGTGGGAGTTAGGAATAGTGGCAGCCCACCATCAGGCACCGCGGGCAGACAGGTCGTTTCCTTATCTTATCAGTGTTTGGAGGAGTGCAGTGCTCAACGCGCTGGAAGACGCGACTTTCAGGTTGAGAGACACGCGCTCAGCCACACCTGGGCACTTGCCCAAGGTCTGAGGTACCTTACCTTACCTAAGCACCAAGGTGAGCTTTACCTTAAGGTAGGCAGGCACGTGTAGGGTAGCCACACTTCCCAAGGACAATCATGTGACTGTGGCTGGTGAGCTCGGACGATTGCAGCGCGAAGCAGAAGACGAACAAATTTCAAAGCTCGCGCCTTACCCCAAAGCATTTGAACAAAAGCTGCTGGCCAGACCTGGACAGGTCGTTGGTTGCCACAAGATGGCATGTGATGATGTCAGCTTGCGTCCACACATTGATAGCTATCTCGGCTTGACCGGAGGCAGCATAAGCTATATCGGCGGACTTTGTTGCCCAATCTCAAGCTCCACGTCAGCCACGAGCCTCGAAAAAGCATTTGAAGATGCTGTGCTTAACCGTCCGTAGCACTTGGTGTCTTGAGAGGAAGGCCCTTGGCTGACCAACTCAACAACTTTGGTGGGTTGGTAAGATAGGATGATGCTCCTCCTTTCAGCGGAGCCCTGCAAAACATACGCGTAAGGAACTAAAGGAACCCTTCACCCGTGGCGTCTTGTGTGCATGGGGCTCCTTGGAGCTTGTGCTTTTGGAGGCGAAAGGTTCTTTCGTGCATGGGACCTTGCGCCTATCCGTGCCTGACTTTGAGGTGAAATAAAAGTCTGACTGTTCTCTCTCTTTGAAAAAACTAGCAAATAATTTTATTGGGGAAGAAAGAAATGCAGAGATCAACGGAGATGACGAGCAGTCCGGAGACCGAACCGACAATGCGAAAAGCGGTTTGCCCAATGAGGCGTCAGGACTATCAGCATTGAGGTGCGGTCTTGCCGACCAGCTGGATTACCTAATCTCCGCTCGGGGTGAACAACGGGGGCCATGCGGGCAATGGGGCCAGCAGGCAATGCGAGCGGACTCCAATTCCCATCTCCAGGGCCTCTCCCCGCCAAGAATGCAGGCCTGACGTAGCTCTTTTACGCTAATTTGCACCGTCATCATTCGCCCAGACCAGCTGCCCTGGCACCGCAGCTTCTGTCCGGATACTCTGTAGACGGCCCAGTAGGTAGGTAGATGGAATATCTGGGCCTCTCTGTGGGACAACGATAAGAGGAAGAATAATAACAGAAACTCTTGAATAATAGATACTGTAGAAGTACAAGTAAAGGTGAGAGAAATGATGGAATGAAACCTTACCTAGTGAGTAACTACCTAGGTAAGGTAGTTAGTTGGAGGAAGGAGCACTGCAGCGTGATAGCCCAAGTCCCGTCGACGTAGGCACAGCCGTAGCAGCCCGCTTCAGGCGTGGAAGGAGGTGGGTCCACTTGGGGATTCTGCGCCAGCTGTGCCTTCCCGCTTTCCGCCCTTCCTTTCTGCTCTGCTCAGCCTTTGCGTTCCCTCCCAGGTCTACGCTACCTTACTCCGTACGGGTTCAACAAAAATCCATCCACGCCGACAATCCCCATCTTCTTCGCCAACACGTCACCCACGACCGCCTGCGATTCCGAGCTCGACCCTGAGCAACCACGCCGTGAGACTTGACTAGAATTTGCTCTTCCGACGTGTCTCGACAACTCGAAGATAATCCATTCCATCGCCTGTCCTTGCGACCCAACGGTCTAATTTGCGCCGACTCTCCGCTTCCACTATTGCCATCGCAGCATCCGAACCACCCGCTTTTGCTTCGCGACGAATTATCACAACCTTTGACCTTTCTCCCGCCAACCAGGCTTGACCAGCCTCACCCAGTATCGCAGCTACCTACGAGGCCGACTCGTCGAAACCTCTTATCCTTTCGAGTATTGCGGAACCGTAAATAGAGACATGATGGCCCGCACACGGAGGGGCGTCAAGTTCCCTCACAAGGCCAATGGTCACGGTGAGGGGCGCCGCTCCAGCTTCAGCGATGTCAGTGAAGATGGTTCGCCCACCAAGCAACGGTCTGGCGCAGCCCTGGAAAACATTGTAGAGGTAAGCTCTAGATTCACACTCTGAATCTGCAAGGCCTTAGTGCGACTATCAGCGCCATCATCATCATGGTCATGGCCATGACCGCGACCTTGTTCAATATGGTATGGGCGAAGCTAACCTTTTGCGCCTGCAACAGCAACCTCAATCACCCGAGGAGGAAAAGCGAGCCGCCTACGAGAAGAAGAAGGCCAACTTCCTGACCCGTACCTTCTGGACCTTTGTCATGTTCGCCGGCTTCTTCACTGCTCTCTTCATGGGCCACATCTACATCATCTGCATCATGACTGCTATCCAGATCATCTCCTTCAAGGAGGTTATTGCCATCGCCAGCGTACCCAGCCGCGCCCGCCAGCTACGCTCCTCCAAGAGCCTCAACTGGTACTGGCTGGCAACTACCATGTACTTTCTCTACGGCGAGAGCGTCATCTACTACTTCAAGCACATCGTCTTGGTTGACAAGGTTCTGCTGCCTTTGGCAACCCACCACCGCTTCATTAGCTTCATTCTGTACATCTTTGGTATGTCCTTTCTCGAAGCACACCACGACATACCGTTCCTTTCAAGCACGCGCTAACTTGTGACCTCGCTAGGCTTCGTCTTCTTCGTCACCTCTCTCCAGAATGGTCACTACAAGTTTCAATTCACCCAGTTCGCATGGACGCACATGGCCCTGTACCTCATTGTCGTCCAGGCTCACTTCATCATGAACAACGTCTTCGAGGGCATGATCTGGTTCTTCCTCCCAGCCGCCATGGTTATAACCAACGATATCTGGGCCTACCTTTGCGGCATCACCTTTGGTCGCACCCAACTCATCGCCCTCTCCCCCAAGAAGACTGTCGAGGGTTTTGTCGGCGCTTGGGCCTTCACCATCTTGTTTGGCATGCTTCTGACCAACGTCTTGATGCGCTCCGACTTCTTCTTGTGCCCAGTCAACGTGAGTAATCTACGCCACTCCTAGCTAAACGCCGTCAATATTCTAACACCAATCCAGGATCTCGGCGCGAACATCTTTACCGGTCTTGAGTGTACTCGGAACCCCGTCTTCATCCCCAAGACGTACAGCCTGCCTCCTCTGTTCTTCCTGCCACCCAACATGCACCAGACCTTCTCCTTCACTGTGGCTCCAATGCAGCTGCACACTTTGGTATTGGCCACCTTTGCCTCTCTCATCGCACCTTTTGGCGGTTTCTTCGCTTCTGGGCTCAAGCGCACTTTCAAGATCAAGGACTTTGGCGACTCCATTCCGGGACATGGCGGTATGACGGATCGCATGGATTGCCAGTTCATCATGGGCTTCTTCACCTACATGTACTACCATTCCTTTATTGCTCTTCACAAGGTCAATCTCGGCAGCGTCATGGAGATGGCCGTCACTGGCTTGACTGTCGAGGAGCAGCTCGAGTTGGTGAGGGGCATGGGTCGCTATCTTAGCAACCAAGGTGTTTGGGGAGATGAGGTATGTCCTCTTGAATGCTGCTTGATTACGTATCGCGTGTGCTAACTCTTATCAGATTATCCAGTGTCTGGACAAGGCGTTGCAGGCCAAGCGGTAGATGTATCGACATGGCATATCGACAACTGCTGAACACGAGCGAAATGCTGCTATTTAATGACGAACTAATGCGACATCCGGCACATGTGCTGAGCAGAGCAAGGAATCACCTCCCCCTCCCTTATTTTCCAGGAAAGCAAAGGAGACGGGCTCGGAGCCGGACGGTCGGGAGCTGCGCGGGTAAATAAAAGCATTTGCGTGACGACGACGACAACGATGGTCGCTGTACAAGAGAGTTTTTCTTGGTTTATGACGGGCGGATGGAATTTGCATGGACTAGCTGTAACATACCCTGTCGCGACGTTTTTCTTTCAACATACCACGTCTCACTCTTCAACTTTTGAGCCAAGCTCGACCAGGCGTGAATCTCGAAGCCGTGATGCCATGAGTGTGTGACAGCCTGGCTCGAACTCGCGGTATTCGTCGAGATGCCTCTCTTATCGGCGATTGAGCCGCCCGTTGCGGAGGCAGGCCCCCTTCTCAACCCCAGGATACTGCGGCGTATTCCTTGTCCGGCCGTCCGAAGTTTGAACCGGGCCGGTCGGGTTTCCCGGTTTCCGGTATCCGGTCCTAACTTTGTTAGAGCGATCCCGGTCATGCCTTATCAAGACCCGCAACCCCGCTCCGGCCAGACACTGGGTAACATCTTCCGATGAACATTTCCGTCTTCCATTCGTAGGTGGCGTATTACCTATCAATCGGCGGCCATCATTATCGTAGAACTTCCCCAGATCAACTTTATCTGCAATACATCTGAACTCACAAGTCCTCGTTGAACTTAGCTTTCGCTTCTTCCATCTCGAAACAGATACATTTAGAGTACCACGGCCCGACAAAACGTTTGCTCATTTCCCGCAAAGAGACCGTCTTTCCCTTCAGACTCCGTAAACCGGTGCACCGATTACAAGACCCACCATGGCTCCGTCTGCCGTTGTCAGCGACACCGAGTCCATCGAGGCCCGCGCCGCCGCCATCGTCCCCAAGGAGGTATCGCACACCAAGCACGGCCATGAGCTCGCCAACAAGACGCCTTTGCAGGCCATGTCCCACGGCGATGTCGCTCTCGCCGGTATCCCTAAGTTCCCCGACTTCGCCTCCCAGCGCCAATGGCAACTGGAACACATGGCCGCCGCTTTCCGCCACTGGTACCGTGAGGACTACATCGAGGGCATGAGCGGCCACATCTCCGTCAGAGACCCCGAGCACCGCGACGCCTTCTGGACGAATCCTCTCGGCAAGCACTTTGGTCTTCTCAAGGCCAGCGACATGATCCTCGTCAATCTCGACGGCGAGGTTATCGGCGGCAATCGCAGCAAGCCCCCCAACACGGCTGGCTTCTTGATCCACGCCGCCGTGCATAAGGCTCGCCCCGACGTTCACGCCGTGTGCCACAACCACAGCATCCACGGCAAGGCCTGGTCAGTCTTTGGACGGAGGCTGGAGATGCTGACTCAGGACTCCTGCAAATTCCTTGGCGAAGCGCACAGCGTCTACAACAGCTACGGCGGTGTCGTTCTGGGTCCTGAGGAGGGTGAGCTGATCGCTCAGGCATTGGGTCCCAAGGGCAAGGGCTGCATTTTGCGAAACCACGGTCTGCTGACGGTTGGACGCACCGTTGATGAGGCTGCCTTTTTGTACACCTCCATGGAGCGCAGCTGTCGCGTGCAGCTCCTGGCCGAGGCTGCCGGCGCCAACGGGTTGGCAAAGGTTCCCATCACGGATGAGGAGGCGCAGTTCAACTTTGACGTTGAGAGTGACCCGGAGATTTGCTACTGCGAATTTCAAGTCTACTACGACCTGGAGGATGAGTTGACGAACGGCGCCTTCAAGAACTAAGGCTGCCGTATTGACTGCAATTAAATCATTGTTCCTCCTTCCCTCTATAGATTCCCTCCCCATAAACCAGCGTTCCAATTCAATCAATGTCAAACCCCATATTCACCATCCAGCTGCTTGTGAAAGTGTATGGTGCGAGGAATGATATCGGGACTCACTCGCCATGGCGGAGCAAAGGCGCAAGTCTCATGTTGCGAACTACCTACAAAAAGCTCGTTGAGATCGATATTTACTGTCATCCCGAACGAATCATTTCAATAATACCAGTCGCAGCCCTTCAGTGATACAGTCTATTGATGCATTACACCTCACTATCCTGGAGGTCTACTTCCCATAATGAGTCCTGAACAAATTCACAACAGATTTACTATGACCAACTGCTACCATACTACTTCTTCTTCATCATAAGCTTCTTGAAAGGGTTCTTTCCCTTAAACCTGAGCCAAGTCCCGACATAGACTACGGCATAATTGAAGACGATAAACCCGCAGAAGATGCCAAAGTCACGCCAGATGTTGCTGTAGTAAACGCTGAAGCCTGCGCCGAACTCATCACCCGTCGCGTACTGGCAGAACTCGCAAATACCCCCATCTCCAGTCTGAACGTATCCACCAGCCTGCTGAATATAAGGCGCGGTGTAATCTTCGCAGGACTGATTGGGAGGCGGCTGGTATCTTGCAAACTCGCCAGACTCGCACTGAACAGGTTGATCATGAATGGCGACTCCGAGGAAGGCTTCCAGCAGATAGTGGAAAGGGGTGAGCCAGTACATCCAAGCCCTCCAAAACGTAGGAAGTTGAGCAGCGGGTACAACCACACCGCAGAAACTGACGACGAAGAGGAAAAAGATGGGAACCAAGAGAGATGCGAGAAGCTCGTTGGGAGCGAATGCAGCTATGCCCTGGCCAAAGCTCACGTAGTATAGCTCGAAGAGAATGACCAAGAGGAATGCAAAGCCGGAGTTGAAGGCGGGAAGACGCCATCCGAACACACCCCACCACCAACAGTTGAAGTAGATGCCTCCAGCGACAATAGCGTAGGGAATCTCGACGAGAACTGCCGCTGTCGTCCAAGCAAACCAGCTGTAGATCTTTGCGTTGTTCTCGCGCGACTGGAAGATTTGGCGGGATTGAAGAAAGACTGGCTGCAATTGCTGGATGAGTGGCGGACTGATCGTTAGAGTCATGAAGATTGAGAACAGCCGATTCTGGTAGTCGACGGACGCGTAACCAATCTTGTAGAAAGTGAAGCAGTTGAAGAGACCTGTAAGGATGTGCAACATGAACTTTCCGACAATGTAGTTGGGCGTGCGCCAGTAGGCAGTGAACGAACGCTTGACTACCGCCACCGTCTGAGTCGTCAATGGCATGGCATATTCGCGGTCATCCTTGAGGCTCTTTGAGGGCTCTACATCCTTCCTCCTTTCCAGCATCTCATCAACCTCTCTGGATCTCTCGTCCTTATGCTTGGACTGCGCCCAAACATCTCCCCAGTCCTTCCCTTTGTAGTTCGGGTCACCAGCACCGATTGCCTCCAGCATGTACTCGGCTGGATTGCTGCTTGGGGGACACTTGTGCGCGCCGTTTGACTCAAAAAATTGAATCAACTCTTGGCTGTCGCGGCCGAGCGGCCCGTGATACGCAACTCGGCCTCCAGCCTTGAGAAGTAAAAGTTCGTCGAATTCCTCGAACAACACGGCTGACGGCTGGTGAATTGTGCACAACACGGCCTGGCCAGCGTCTGCCAACTTGCGCAAAAACCTGACAATGTTGAAAGCAGCACCGGAATCTAATCCAGACGTGGGCTCGTCCAAAAACATGAGGAGTTCAGGCTTCGATGCCAACTCCACTCCAATGGTGAGCCTCTTTCGCTGTTCCGCATTCAGGCCCTCGCCGACTTTGCCGATCGTTGCTCCGGCGATATCACGCATCTCGAGAAGATCAATGATGGTTTCGCAGTAATCAAACTTCTCCTTCTTGGAGACCTCTCGGGGCTGGCGCAACAGTGCCGAGAACTGGAGGGCTTCTCGAACCGTCGCTGAAGGTTCGTGCACATCCATCTGCTCGGCATAGCCAGTTGCTCTCTGGAAGGATTTGGGCAATGGTCGAGCGTCGACCAGGAATTCACCAGTGACTTTACCAAAGGTGAGGCGCTGAGCCAGGGCGTTCAGCAAAGTCGTCTTACCAGCACCTGCGAGGCATTAGCAATTGCAAACAAGAAATCCTTGGATTATATCAATGCTTACCGGAGGCACCCATGAGTGCAGTTAGTTTTCCAGGCCGGACGTATCCTTGGACATCATCCAGGAGCGTGCGCTCTCCCTTCTCGAAAGGTATTACGTATTTGACATTGCGGAATGTGAAGACCGTCTCATTCCGAGCCACTTGTTTCATGGTGTCTTCGTCGCTCTTCTCTTTCTTCGCAGTGTCGGCTGTCATTGTTTGCGTACTGTTACTGGCTTCGCCAGATTCCTCATCATCCTTCTTGCCACGGCCGCCAGCGGCGATGCTGTCCTCCACCTTCTTGGGGACCTGTCCACGCTTGAAGACGGTAATAGCGCCACCACCAGTGTTCGGCTTCATGTGCTCCATGCCCAAGGCTGTGAGGGCTACGAAAACGAAGAAAAAAGCCCATAGGAAACCGAAATTTCTCCATAAGTGAGAACGAGAATACGTGAAGGATGCTTCGATGTAACTGGAGCCGGGCACGATTGTCTGGCCAGGCGGGCTTCCGGCAAGCGCACAGCCTTGGTATGCCGGCGAGGCGTTTGGCCCTTGAGGAACGAGGTAAGGCGGTACACATTGGAGCTCTCGGTCGTAAAACTCATTAGACATGAGACACTCGAAGCCGTACTGGATCCAGTTAATCCACCGCAGCCATGCAAACCAGGGGCGCATCGATGTCGGAGGGATAAGGTAGCCTGTGTAGACGATGACGATCTGGACAGATACACCGGTGAATCTTGTAGCATCGTCCAAGGTCTTGCACCAAGCTGAAATGGCACGGAAGAAAGCGTAGGTGACCATGGTGACCAACCACAAAATAAGAGTAGCGATGAAGAACTGCGAAGCAGTTCTCGCAAGATTGGACATCCAATAGATGATGATGTTGAAAAGAATGACCTGAATGAATACAAGTGGCACATCCACCACGGTTTGGGCAATGGCGAAAGCTGCTGGGCGGTAGAAAGAGAAGGATTTATGCTTGAGTAGAATGGGCTTGGACTCAAACGCACTCGTCTGTTCCGCCAGTGCAAGCAACGCGTTGAAAAGAAGCAGGAAAAACAAGGTTCCTCCGCGGGGGAATGCTCCAGCAGCGGTGTTCGGGAGGTTGTAGAACAGACTGCCCACAATGAGACCTTGGAACACCAGCCCGCCCCATTTGCCAAAAAGGGACGCTCGATCCCCAGCCATGACCATGAACTGGCGCTTGGTGCAGTAGATGACCTGCTTGTGGAAGGGTATCTCGTAGTTCTTGGTCTCGGTTTTCTTTGTTTCGTTCTGGCGGCGGTGTTCAATCTGCTGATGAAGCTGAGACTCAAACTCTTCCACATCTTGGATGTTCCTCCTGTAGGCGTCGCTATTCTTGTATGCCCAATCAAACTCCTCGGGGGTTCTCGGAATTCGGGACTCGTAGCCATCTCGAATGTGGCGCTCATGCTCGTCGGTTACCGAAGTTAGAAAGTCTGCAGTTGTCCATCGGTCTGGGCACTTGAAGCCGAGGTCGATGAAGTACTGCTTTGCGGATTCAGAGGGTCCAAAATAGAGACACTTCCCCTTGTCGATGAGAAGCACTTTATCGACAAGGTCATAGAGGGACTCGCCGGCTTGGTAAAGTGACACGGCCGTCGATGTCTCTGCCATGTTTGTCATGGCACGAATCGATCGGACATACTCCACGGCAGTACTGGCATCGAGGCCTTTGCTTGAGTTGTCCCAGCCTTGAACGGATGCACGAGTAATCATGGCCTCTGCAATGCTGACACGCTTTCTTTCACCGCCCGACACGCCTCTGACATACTCGTTTCCAACCTTCGTGCCCAAGGTATGCTCGATCCAGAAGAGCTTTGTGGCAACTCGCATGAACTCTTCGATGTAGTCCTTCCTACTCTCACCATCAAGTCTTGATTCCTTGCCAGGGGTTCTCGTCTCCAGTGCAAAGTTGAGGGTTCTCTTGACAGTCAGGGTTGGATAGTGGAGATCGTCTTCTGGGTTGTAGATGATTTCTCCGCGAAATCTCTTGCTCATCTCCTCAGCGGGGGCGCCTCCATAAGTGACCTCGCCTTCAACGGCTTGGAACCCTGCCCTTTGATTGCAGAAGGCCTTGAGGAAAGTACTACATCCTGAGCCTGGACGTCCAAGAACAAGAAGAAGCTCTCCAGGGCGTACGCAACCATCAAAGTGACTGATCAGCTCCCGAACCGGAGGCTTTGCGAATGCAGCCTTGGGCCCTCGAGCGAAAAGCATTTTGATCTTGCGGGGAAACCCGAGAAAGATGTCTCCAATCGTGGGCTGTAAACTGGCCCCAAGACCAACGCCTTTGACCGTGAGATCGCGGAAAACAACTCCACTGTGCCGCGTTTTCTCCTCCTCGCTCTGTTCTTGCCGAGCTCGACCAAATATCCGAGACATGAGACGTTCAACCTCTTGCTGCTCCTCCTCCTGCTCAGCATCTGACTGGTGCGTAGCATTGGTACGACGGCGAGACAGTACTCGGAAAAGGTCATCTTCGGTCAAATTGCTTCCTTGTCTGCGCGCCTCTGGTCGTTTGGTACTGCTGATATGGGTCTTGAGGGGCGCGAAGTGAGTACTGTCCGTCGGCGATAGAGCATTTGCGGAGGGAGAGGATGGCGCCGATTCATCATCGATAGGGGCATTCTTTTCCGACAAATATTCTGTTCGCGAAGCTCTGCGGCTACCCGAGACCGCAAGACCGTTGCCAGAAAGCGTAACAGTAGAAGAAGAGGTGTCGTCGCGGATACGCGATGTCGTGGCAAAGTAACTCGTGGTGCTCCGGGTAATTTGGCTTGATTGTGTGAATGTGGCATTCTGAGCGTTGTGCTGGCCGTGACTAGACAATGTCATCGGCGTAGGACGCCCACTGGTCGGAGCAAGACTGGGCGTCTCGGGGAAGCCGCCAGGGACGTCAGTGTCCCGAGGCGTGGGCTTCTCATCCATGATGGTTTTGAATGTTTTCCAAGAAGCAGATAGGAGCTGATACACCACTATGGTTCCTGCAACGTAGTGATGGCGATCAAACAACTACAGTGCACATCACCGATGCAGAGAGCGTAGCGTAGAGGACGTTGTTGACGGGAACCCGTAAGTAAATAATATTGTCTCAGTGAGTCGATGGGTTGTTGTTTTTCGTTGAAACCACATGCCAACAAAACGCCAGTCAACACTAGGCCGGTTCCAGAATATCGACCACATCTTCAGGGGGTAGACGCGAGCAACAAAATTCGATTCCAACTGTAGTGAACTAACGGCGTCGGTCATCTGTTTCCGCCGACCGTTAGTCTAGTTGAGATCTATGACGACGTATAATCAAGTACTTGCAGACCACGTCGGTCGCGTCAGCGGGACACTGGTGTAGGATATCGGCCAAGTGGAGACCACTAGATCTTTCTTCTTCAAGCAAGGAGCCTCATCTGGCAGGCTTAAGCTATGCTTTCGTCATAGATCCACGAAGCCGCGCGATGGCGCTGACACGCTATGGGAAAAGGTGCATCCCAATCGGCGATTAGGCCATTCCTTGACCGAGAAGTCAATCCCACCGGCCAGAATTCCCTTAATACGGACATTTTCGACCCCCGAATTGTGCGAGAGGCCACAACCAGATTACAATGTCTTGCGCTCATGTTCATTGCGGCTGGAATCATTGAGACAAGTCAATCTTGGCATCTGGACTAAAACTGGCTAGAGTGCTCGGGCCCATGAGTAAAAATGCCGGGCGGATTTGGCCGTGTTTCTTTTTGATCTGATTGGTCCACGGATGAGTCCGCTGCTCAGTGCCCTTCAAATGGGACTTGCGCTTCGTCTTCGTTCAGTCTTTTGCCAATTGAACTCAGGCAATCGCACTTTGGGTGAAATATGTCACCTAACTAAGTGGAAACATATGTAGTTTTACAACGCCGAATCAGTCTGAGAACCATTTTGAGAAGCTTTGGCTCATTTACAGAATACCTGTTCTTGACTGCGTGTGATTGAATAATTTCGCATCAATCTTCCGGTAAAGTTGTGATTGTTCACTTCCAGGGATGGCCCGCGATCGCGATAGATGAAGACAATTAAAAGGCGGTTGGGCCCATTGGCTGCTTAACAACTGGCTCTCCAAGCTCATGAGACCCGTACATCAAGCATGTTGTCAAGTAAGTGCTTAACCATATATCCCGAAACCAGTGATGACCATGCCAGGAGTTTGATCTTCAGCTTGCCATGTCTTCTCCTACAGTCTGCACCTTTCAGCTCGCTATTCATGGCTTATGCCTCCAAAGGATTCATGTTTGCATAGAATCAGGTCGATAACTCTGGTGATGTACACACCGACCATGCTGGAGCCATAAGCTTGAGGTATTGTTTCGAGAGATCCAGATACACCATACCAGGTCAGGTGCAGATCACAAAATTGCACGGATCTAGGAAAAGAGCTTGATATCGGTACCACGATATGGGAATATCACAAAAAGAAAAATTGGAATATTTCTATTGGCGAAAACGACATGGATATTGCTCTAAATTCTAATGCTTTTCTGCCCAGAAATGCAAATCAAAGTAACGGTTCCAGTAATACTACTTCGAGTTTGAAGCCAAATGCGTCAAAGCCCATTCGCGCTGTGCGTCGATGTACTCCTGGCTAAACGTGTAATCGTTGTATCCAATCTCCGATCCTCTGATGTAGAACGAGAATCGGTGGTACTTTGTGAGTGGAACGCCGTGCTTGAATCGCCAGACAAGATCGGGGTTTGCAATGAAGCTTCTTCCAAATGCAACGATGACATCCCACTTTGCGTAGTGCCCATCAAGTGCCTGGGCAGCGCTCTCAGGACCATAACCACCCGCCACAACAACGGGGGATAGGTTGTCCCAGATATCGAGGATGAAGTCAAGTGTCTGTTGAGCAATCTTAGGATCGTGCGTAGTGTTCAAAAGCTTGGCCGGGTCGCCTCGAGCCTCAACAAGCGACAGATAGGCGAAAGGAACGTTCATCTTCTTCAGTTCCTTGACAATATATGTGTACTGTCCGTGGATATCAGACGACTCTGCACCTTGGAACGATGCATACGGAGAGAGTCGAAGCGCCACTTTTTCAGCGCCGATGACCTCAACCACTGCCTTAATGACTTCAAGGAGAAGCCGAGCCCGGTTTTCAATAGAGCCTCCCCATTTGTCGGTACGCTTGTTGACGGAATCTGAGAGGAATTGGTCCAGTAGGTAACCGTGGGCTCCATGAATTTCAACACCGTCACCGCCTGCAGCAACAACTCTCTTGGCGGTGTCTGCAAAGTCTTGGACAACTTGCAAAATCTCCTCTTCAGTCATTTCCTCGGGGACAGCTGCGCCAGGCTCCATTGGCACAGCACTTGATGATCGAAACTTGTAGCCGCGCTGCTTCTGGTAGTCGGGATCTGCAGCTCGTCCTTGAGCCCAGATTTGCTGAAACCATACACCTTTCTTCTCATGAACTGCAGCAATAACCTTTTTCCAAGCAGCGACTTGCTCGTCTGTGACAAAAGCTGGGCCGTGGGGTACTCCAGTCTCCGGCATTGAAGTGCCAGTGGCCTCTGAGATAATCAAAGTTCCCGGAGTTGAGGCTCTGTCGCTGTAGTATCGAGGGACAAAAGGTTTTGCCACGTGATTTGCATCGTTTCGGTATCGGGTCAACGGTGCCAGAGCGATCCGATGCTCAAGTTGTGTATTGCCAAGCTTCAAAGGCTTGAAGAGTTTGCTTTCCGTAATGTTAGGCGATGCCATGTTGAACTGATGATTGATACTGCTGGATGGTTGATCGTGCTGGTATGTTGACTCAGAGCGGGATATGTTGACGGGTAGCAAGAAAAATCTATGCAAGTCGCTGATAAAAAAAACTGTTGCGAAATGTCTATTTTGTACCAAGTCAATAGGAGGTTTCTTTCGTCATTAAATACTATCTACTCTTCAAGTTGTTTCCTTGTTTTTGAGAAGGCCCACACATGAATCGGCGAGTCAGCCAGAGGACTGATTCGTGATGTTGTGGGCAACTCCGCAACTCCGGCTTGGCGCCTTACGAAGCGTGCAGCAGCTCCGTGATTCCGGGACAACCCGATCTCCCGTGCCGCTGTAAATGACATATTTAAGTGGTTCTTGGAATTTGTCATCCCGCTCTTAGTCATCGGAGATAGACCTTTTCATCGGAGACCAAGAATGGCGTCAGTTCCGTATTTGTGGGTAGCAACGTGGCTTTGGTACACCAAAAGCAGGACGAGTTGACTTATTACTTGCTTTTGCTCTTCGAATTCCTTCCCAGCAGTCCACCGGCTACTGAGCTTGACATTTTGCAGCCATAGCTAAAGAACGTTAGGTTGAACGAACCTAGCAATCAATCTGTAACTACCTCGAAAAAAGACTTACTACGGCTGTTGAGGCTGCGCTGCACAGGCTCAGCATGATAATATGAGTTAGTCGGTCACATCTTCTTTTGCATGATAATTGAATTTCACGTCCTTTCACACGCCGGTCGTGATTAATTTGACAACATCAATATGCTACACTGAGACCTCAGACAGAAGGTGTTTGGAAAATAATTTAATCACTAGGAAAATTTATGATCCTGTCAATCTATCCAATCCATTGAATCATCCCCGTAAGCATATGTCTTCTCCACACTAGGAAGTCCCAAAACATCTCGAAATACCATTCTTCAAGCGCTGTCGAAAGCCTCAACGGCAGCTTGAGCAGTGGATGTAGCACTGGCTGGGTTCTGGCCTGTCACTAGGCGACCATCAACTACATGAAAGTCGTCCCAGATACCAGGAGCACGCACATCTTTTCCAATGTTAGATCCGAAGAACTCACCCACCAAGTAACGGCTGGGTCATCAATAGAGAAAAGGGGGTAAAACTCACACGTCGCCCCGAGTCTAATTGCCGTCTCCTCCACCATCTCAGCACCCCAGCTTCTGAGTTCATCCATGATCCCCATGAAAGATTCGGCTTCCGTGGTAAATCCAGTAATTCTCTTGTTCTTGATCAAGGGCTCATTGGTGCTATGGTCGATCAGATTGGCGAAAAGTGCTGGTCCGTGGCAGACAGAACAGACCACCCCTCCATTCGCCCAGACTTGCGCTGCGATTCGCTGAAGAGAAGAGGCCGTGGGATAATCGATGAGGGCAGCATGGCCGGCAGACGCGTAGAATAGCCCGTATGCGTTACCATCGAGGTCAGCGGCTTTTGGCATGTTGTCGAGCTTCGTGCGGAATTCGCTCTTGGTATCATTCCAAATGTTCAAGTCTTCGCCGTTCAGGAAATCTGGCTGTGTCGAAAGCCAGTCAGGGGTATATGTACCAGTTTCGGAAGCGAGATCAACCTCAAAACCAGCTGCCCTCAAGACTTTGTAAGGATGCAGCGCTTCGCTGATGAAGAGGCCGGTGGTCTCCTTCCCCTCGAATAAGGTACCACGAGCAGAAGTTATGCTAATCAGAGCTCGGCGCGACAAGGACATAGTGGCTTTTGGAGCAAAGTGCCTTGCTAGACGAAGAGTGACGATAGGGTTGCTTGATTATCGATATTTGACTCTAAGTATCAAGTTGCGAAATAAATCTGAGTTAAGGGATTTCAAGAAGTAGAGTTGGTGATTCGAACGGTAGGATTTATACCCAGTACATGCTTTTGTCTTTGAAGGAACGAGGCACGTTTATTCGTTCGCAAAAGGAGTTGTTTCGATTGGATTGTTGGTTCACGTTGTAGGAGCAACTCCTAGTGGTCAGGAAAGGACCAGAGTAAGCAGAGCCAGGACATGCTCCGATTGGTGGAATGCATCATGAATGCTTACGTCTACTGTCGGGCAATTCTTTGATTAATCGGTCGCGCATTTAGCTCGAAAACAAATGACACTTCTAACTATTGCCCACTCGGAGCAATTGCATTCGCGGTCACGTTGCTAGTTGTTTGGACGTGTGTCAAAGCGTTGGGATAAGCCCAATATCAATATTCCTATCAAAAGAGAGAGGACTCGCCAAATGTATTGATATCGCCGACACCCAGCATGTCGATGTTGGCCCAGAAATCTACGCCAACCGCCATTTCCGTGAAATCGAACTCCGGAAATTGAGTCAAAAGCTCAGGGGATGTGGATGTATGGGTCAGTTCAGAGGCAAAGTCATTGGCCACCTCCACTTCCTGGCCGATACGCAGCGTAGATAATTCTGCTGGTTCCTTCTGACCATAGTGCTGGGAAGAAGCCGATATCAAGCCATCGATCTTGGTACACAGCATTCGGACAACAGTTTCAGCATTTTTTGCCAGCTCGAAACTTTGGCCAAATGTACTAAAAACTGACAAGGCTAAATCCATGGCACTTCTTGCGGATACGACTGCAGAATGACGCGGATTGGCCAAGATAAATCCGGCTAATGTGATGGCAGAATTCCATTGCCACTGGAACGCTTCATGCCATCCATCGAGAATAGCCGTGGACGAAAGGGCTTGTTGGGTAATCTTCGATAGTTCTATCGCATGGTTGATGCTTTCTACTGCGACTGTCTCGAGAAGACTTCCGACCGCCGGAACTCTTTTGAATGAAATGAAGGGTCGGTAAAGGTTGATAGACATGTGGTGATATTCCATTTCCAGGAGAAGGCGCTGTCTTTGGAGCCAGAGAGGGGCATACTGCTCAATAACGAGAGCCGAGCCGTCAGTTGAAAGAATGCGGCCATTGTTTACTCGGCTGTTTTTGAGCGCACCAGGCAAGTTTTGCACCCATCTCTCTATCATGACAGTATGAGGTTCCAGACTTTCGGCTACCTTGGCCAAGGATGTGGGATCATCCCATATGGTCTTGTGTTGTCCAAGCCCAACGTCGTGACTGTATAATGTAGTATGAGCATCTCTCATTGTTTTGAATAATTTGAGGTGATGAAGACTAAAGCTTAGCCAGGTAGCGTCCCCTGAGATTGGAGCGAATGTAGATCCTGATAACATGGAAGCGCCAAGCTGGTCATCTGGAAAAGGCGGCATAAAAAATGAACCATGTAGTAAGAAGGGGCGGCCCAGCTTCATCCCGACTTTGCTGTCCAAGACATAAACAGCCCACCAAAGTCGACGTCTTACTTGACGTTCTTTCTCAGGTGTATCAAGAGGAGGATCAATGTGCAGACCCAGCATATAGGCTATGCGTACAGCTTGACCGCATATGCTATCTGCCATATTATGAAAAGACGCCCCACACACATAAACAGCTGAAAGGAGATGGCACTGTAGTGTGGAGATAGTAGGGCTTTCCATTTCCCCTGCTAGTAAAGTCTGTGCTCTTCGGTAGTGCCACCGGCCGGCAGTCGTAGCATCGTTTCCTTCGACAATGTTTCCTTGATGGCTAGACGGTAGACTTGAGGCCATGTACTGCATGCACATAGCAACAACAATGTCGACTAACGCTGAAGGCTTGCGAGTATATCCAGGAGGCACATCCAGATAGAGGGCTTGGTATTCTTTTTTGAACTCGGCCTCGTCGACAATGGCGTACAAAGAGGTGTGGTATGATTGCCAAAATAGATTGACGAAGTACTCTTCTTGAATTGGATTCAGATAGACCCCGGGTTTATTGCCGTTGAAAAGTGGCCTCAGCAAATGAGAGGCGTCTTCCGACGTAGTCCTTGACTGAGCAGGCACGGCGCTACCGCTCGTTGATCGGAGAAGCATGTGGTCTGGCTGAGCATGTTCTACATCGGTACTGAGGAACACGCCAAGGCGATGGATGAAGAAGTAAAGAGACGAAGGTCCAAACCATGCAACATGAGGTGATCGTGCGGGTCGAAGCAGAGCACCATCCCAAGGCTTATTTTTTGGCGTGACAAAGTGGACTTCGATGTTACTGGTTGCCGTTGCTTCCACGTTGGCGACTACTTGTTGCGAATGGAGAGAAAATGGAGTTTCAGGATTGGTATGCGCCCCTCGGTGTCGTTGAAGCTCTCGTTCGAGGTCCAAAACTTTCAGCCTTAGTCGATCTATCTCTTCATGGGCCTGAGAGAGAGTCGAAGTTCGGGTTGCTTCCGTGTTGCTGCACTGCTGGCCCCGACCCCTGCAGTTGGCACAAGGAGACGCATCGTCGCATTTGATGCGACGCAAACGACAGGCATCGCACGCTCTGCCGACTTGCCTTCTTTTTGGCCGGATTCCACTCCGTGACCGGTTCTCCGCAAGTTGTGCGCGAGGGGCGGAATTAGCCATGAGTCAAGAGGATCTACACAGGCCAGGGTGACCGAAGGTTGTGGTCTGGCGGTGATGAAGTGCAACGGTAGAGTGACCTCTTGAGCAAATGAGGGTTAACTCTTCTACACGCAGTCACCAGAGGTAGGGCACCGTGGTTTGAGATAGCGGATTGGATATGAAGTTGTCGACGATTCGAAATGGGCTGAGGCCAGGTAGAGGATGGAATAGTAAGCACGCGGCAGGCAACGGCGATGGCACGTGCTGGACGGCCCACACGAGACACCAGCTGGACCGCACGCATTGTAGACTGCCTATCCGTAGAGCCTTCGAGCGTACGGATTACCTACATGTTTTGTTGGCCAACACCCATATATCAACAGCAAGCTGACTTGGTGGCAGTCCTTACAATGCTATACTTGATGGTCTATCCACCATAGCAAGTTTGACCTTTGGCTACCCGTACGAGTCGTTAGGAGTGTTGGCTGATCTGATGGCCCCTGCGCTCCTCGCGAGGTCTTGGTCCAAGAGTCCCCCAAACCCAAAGGTACCTTACTCTGTGATATCAAACAGGCTAAAATTCCACACCAATTCGTTAGCATCTGGTCAATTCCTAGTCTGCAGCTTCACACAATCTGACCAGAAGCAATAGAAAAGGTAAAATGTTTCTAATGGAAGCCGAGCGATTCTATGCTTGGCAGGATGTAGAGTAAAGTATGAAGCCCCGGTTGCATGCATGCCCAAGACAAGACTATTTGACTTGCTCTACCTTATCTCGAAGAGTGAGAGGGTTCTTAAACTTTGATACAGGAATTTTGTACCAAATCACTCACTTTAAGCAATTGAAGCACAGTTCGTACCCCAGCCAGTGTTTTTGCAAAACAATAAGTGCCTTCTTGACGATATCGGAGGCCGAGGAATTCAGCGACATCCGCAATAAGGTTTGGCAACAACTCCCTGTAATTAGATCACGAATCTCCACAACAGGACCTTCCTATTCTGCGCCTGGATGCGAGGATGGACCCTCCGCCCTCCGGCCCCTCTCTGTATCCCGACCATACGAGAACATTGTTGCTCAATGCCGATTGGAGGGGTTAATCAACCCCTAAGATATCTACGCTGAAGTAACATCAGCAGGCCTAATCAAGCTTTCCAGCCTCAAATAGCAGAGATTGCCGACAGATCGGGAACTGACAACACCTACCCAATGCTACCTAGGCAGGTGGCTATCTGCATCTCGAAATTGGGACACAGGAACTTCTGAAAGTGCTCTTGGTGGTGATCAGTTCGTATCGCAATCCTTATCGCGAAGCACGTCTTCGAAACTCATCATGGTTTATTCTCACGAAACATTAACCTGTCTAGCAATAAACGCCATTAGTACTTATAATGTGTCGTAATGCACTCTTTAGACTGAATTCTTTTGCGGATTATAGCCATCGTGGCGTCCATCACACTCCTTCCATCTACACTCATTTAAACGCTCCGTCATGAAGGTCCATTCTTTTACTCTTGTAGCTGCCACGGCCCTGATCACGCCTGGTCTGGCGGCGTTTCACCCCGGAGCCGCTGTCAAGGCAAAGCCACCAGTCAACGCTGGCTTCATCATCGAACTTGAGCCAGATGCGTCAATCAATGGCCGCGAGGTCGGCGAAGATACGCACTCTGCTTTCCATCGCCGAGCCGGAGACGTCCTGGATTATTCGGTTCGTCACGAATTCAAAAATCCGGACTACTTCTATGGCTTGTCAATCAATGCAAAGGATGATACCGACGTCGACACTTTGCTTGCTCTACCCCAGGTTAAGAAGGTCTGGCCCAACAGATATTACGACCGCCCCGAACCAGTTGGTTCTAGCCGGGGATCAAAGACTGTCAACCCCTCTGTTCCCATCGGAGTGCAGTCTGTCCAGCTCAGAGCCGCTGCACAGGTTGTCACCATCAATGGCACCAGTGACGTCCTTTCCAGTCTTAAGATGACTGGCGCTGACAAAGTTCATGCCCAGGGTCTGACTGGGAAAGGCATCAAGATTGGTTTCCTCGATACTGGTGTTGATTGGCGTCACCCAGCCCTGGGTGGTGGCTACGGCGAGGGCTTCAAGGTAGCGGGAGGCTATGATTTTGTGGGCGATGACTTTGTGGGCTGGAATGATCCAGTCCCGGATAATGACCCATTGACTACGTGCTTGGAGGGCGGTCACGGTACCCATGTTGCTGGTATGCCATATTGAGGAGAAGCCAAAACCTCGCCCTAGCTTGTGCTAACTCGTCATCGCAGGAATTCTCGCTGCCAAGGACCCCCAGGGCGTTGGATTTGGCATCTCTGGTGTTGCACCTGATGCATCTCTTTATGCCTATCGCGTTCTTGGCTGCAGTGGAGGTGTCACTGATGACATTCTCATGCAAGGCTTTGAGAGAGCTGCTAGCGACGGAGTTGACCTCATCAGCATGTCGATTGGTGAGACAACTATTTGGGAAGGTGGCTCACCGTACATCCCGATTCTTTCCAAGATCCAGTCCCAGGGCATCGGAATCGTCATTGCGGCCGGTAACGAGGGCGACACTGGCCTTTACGTTTCCTCGGCACCAGCACAAGACCCCAATGCAATCTCAGTCGGCTCCGTAAGCGACTTCCACTTTGCTACGGTGTACAACGCTGCTGGTTCAGATGGTTCCACCATTGAGTACGGTCGTGTTGTTCCCCTCAACGCTTCAGCACACTTCAACGTCTTCGTCGCGGACGACGATAATGGAGAATGCGTGGACCAAGCATGGAACGACGCGATTGCCAGCTTCCCTGACAAGGACAGTGTGGTCGCATTGGTCACCGCGAGAAGCGACTGTTACTACGATATCCTCGATGAACGCAGCAACTCTTCTGGCTTCACGAATGTCTGGGCATGGTTTCCTGATACCAGTGACATGTCCATCGACGAGCCAGGTGCGAATGGCGACATCGATACGGTCAAGGTCAAGAAGTCTGAGGCAAGTAAAATTCTTGCCGGTATTGCTAAACAGGGTAAAAACTTCACTTTGACTTTCGAAGACCAAACTGTTCATCAGATTGATCAGCCAACTGGAGGCACTACCTCATGGTTCTCAACTTTTGGGCCAACCATGGAAATGTCGCTCAAGCCTCAGGTATCTGCACCTGGAGGAACAATTCTTAGCACGTGGGTTACATCCAACGGATGGGGATATGCGGTCATCTCTGGCACATCGATGGCCACCCCTCAGTAAGTCGTGTTTCCAAAGCGAAGGTGGCCTTGAGCTGACACGTCATAGCCTTGCGGGTTGCTATGCCCTTGTGAAGCAGAAATTTCCTCATCTGAGCCCGAAGGAGATCGCGAGACGTTTGCAATCGTCCGCAACTCCTCTAAAGCAATACAACGCGACCGACATTCTCACAACTACCGCTCAGCAAGGCTCGGGATTAGTAAACGTCCTGAGAGCAGTCACATCGGAAACCGTTTTCTCTGCAACCGAGTTCAACCTCCGCGACTCAGCCGGCCCCCTCGATCGGAATTTCACAATCGAGAACTTGTCATCTTCTCCCAAGACTTACACGTTGGGTCACAAGCCTGCAGCGGAAGTCAACGGACTACCAAATGGCAACAGTCTCGACATCAACGACATGTTCTACTGGGCACTCAACTTCAATCCTGTTTACTCGGAAGTTTCATTCCCAACGAGCTCCCTCACAATTCCTGCTGGTGATAAGGCGACTGTAGAGTTCACGATCATCCCTCCCACTGTTGACGCTTCCCTCCTGCCGACCTACAGCGGTCTCATCACAGTCACCGAGGGAGAGGAGAACTTTTCTATCGCCTATCTTGGAATCCCGTATGCCCGCGGCGAACTCTCCAACATCTACACAGGAGACTTGAAGAATCTTGATGTCTCCCCAGCGCCTCCTTCCGGTGTTCCTTTGCTGCCATTTATTAGTTCTTCTGACGCGGGAATTCGCAACAACGATAAGACGGTTTTCACATTCCCCGCCAAGAAGGTTGCCGAGAACCAAACACAGACGCCTGACAACGATCCAGTTCTCACAGTTTTCATTGACCAACCATCGGCGTATGTCCGCTTTGACGCAGTACCTGCCGATATCGCGTCCAACCCCGCTTACAACTTCACGCCGTCGACATTTGGCTATCTCCCGGAACCCCAAACGAACGCTACCGCATTCACTAATACGACTGTTACTACTCCTCCCCTGGACTTGGACACCCTTGACCACGTGGCAGGATTGAAGAGTTATGGTCTCGTTGGCCTGCTGTGGGGTGGCGACGTGCCTCATGGAAAAGTTGCCAACAACTTCCGAGGCTACAGCGTTTATAGCACTGATTGGTCATGGGGAGTTGTTGAACTGGCAAACGGAACCATCTACCAGTTGCCGAATGCTGATTATCGTATTCTGGTCCGGGCATTGAAATGGGGGGGTAACATGAACAGCTCGACTGACTATGACAGCTGGCTGAGCCCGATCATTGGGGTCAACATCACAGACCCGGGATATCCCAACCCTTGGCTCACCCAGTGATAAAGTTGAATATGCTGCAACTTTGGTTCGAGACTCTGGATATCTTCATGACACATATCATATGCAACGGAAGCCTGTACTGGCAAGTGTCAGACCGTATTTTGATCCTTCTCCTACCTTATGTACTCACCTTAGATGTAGTATAGAAACATTTCACCTAGCGAATACTCTGCTGTCATAAATTGCCTCCAAGACACATAAGTATCTGTAGTGATATGTATAGTGTTCTTCCAACGGTCGTTCCTTGAATATGAGCCTTATCCAAAACGTACCATATGCCGAGGGGCGTTGGTACCAGAGAGGATCAAGATGACCGAGGGCGAATTAAGACAAGCGTTTAAGTGATATTGTATCTAGGGCGTGGTACCGACACAGTGAAAGATAATGAAGATCCAAGCTTGGAGGGAGACTTGAAGAGTATCGTGCCAAGGATTTCCTAACCTAAAGAGATGGTTTTATCATCTTGCATGTTGTATCGGCCTCTTGGGATTGACCTCGGCGCGTCACAACATCAGTGCGACACCGAGAGGCGCAACGTGCGACAGCCTGCCCAATCCCCAAATTCTCCGTCTATGGCCAAGAACGAGCCTATCTTCATTCAGTAACCTTATGTCACCCGGTGGGATATATGGATGGCCGCCATTCAGACGACAAGCGCCGCATCTGATTGGATCTCAAGTTACCTACCTAAGCTACTTAGTATGCCACCACGACCGTATCTCAGCAGTAAAAAACATCTTCATTTCCCGACTGTAACTTCGAGATTTTAACAATCAATCAAGCCTCCCATTTGACTTTATCGCTTCTCCACACCCAATCACATCATGATTTCTCCCACGCTTCGAAATGTCGTTATTGGGCTTTGGTCTTTTCTTGCGGTCAAGTGTGGTGCGACCAGCTTGATCGTATCATATGAGCCCGGGAATGAAACCTCTGCTACCATGTGGGGAATCATGTTCGAGGCAAGTATCGTGGTCTAAGTTTGCTTTGACTTTCCAAGACTGACGAACAGAGATCTTTGGAGACGCCACCTTCTACGTCGATACTACCAGCGAGAGATTCACCGAGTTTCATCAAAGGCCACTCACAACGTTCTCATCGTTGACGGATATTAAATACAGAATGACGTTTGATGCAGAGCTTGTAGCCGGATCTTCAGTGTGGTTCGCGCTTCCGCAGCTCTACCCAATCACCTTTCACAACCGGTGTGTGGTTATTTACAGTTCTCCATCTTGGAAAGGCATCTGACGTTTGATACTTAGCTATAATGGACTGAAGCCATCTTTGGCTGAGGCAGTGGATAATATTGGTGGAAAGTTTCTCAGATTCCCCGACGGCAACAACCTGTACGTTTTGAGTCATCGACGTTTTCAGGCAGACAACGATTCCTAACAACCCCAAGAGAAGGACCCGATGTCGAGAATCGATGGAAGTGGAATGAGACAATTGGTGCTCTGACTTCTCGCCCCGGTCATCAAGGTATGTCATGAAGAGAAACACACAAGTCGATGACATCAACTAACACATCACAGGGGCTTGGGGATATCCAAACACAGATGCTCTGGGTAGGAACATCATTTATCCTTCTCACGATAGGTAAATTTGTCACTAAATTTTCTCAGGTCTTCATGAGTACTTTGAGTGGTGTGATGACATGCATTTCAAGCTCTTTCTGGACGTCTATTCCGGGTACGCTCTTGACGGCACTCATATCACTGGCGAGGATTTGCGACCCTTTGTTGACGAAGTTCAGTGCGAACTCGAAGTAAGTCCCAAAGTCCACGACATATTTCATTTTCCTCAATCTAATGTGTTTCTGTTGAAACGTATGTTCTTGGCGATTCGTCGACTCCAATAAGAGCTCTGCGAGCCAAAAAAACGGGCGTGAGCAGCCTTGGCCCATGAAATGGGTTAAAATCGGAAACGAAGACGATTTCGGTTGTAGCAGTTACCTGGAAAGATTTGCTGCCTTTTATAACGCCATCTGCCTGGCGTATCCAGAGCTTCAACTCATTGCTTCAGCAACTGGATTCAATTGCCTACCTGATCCATTTCTAGTAGATGCGTGGATCGACTACCACGCATACAATGTCCCTGAAAACTACATTGTCAACTTTGCTCAGTGGGACAATGTCTCCCGCAGGAATAAGTACATCATTGGCGAAATGGGTCATTGGGGGGTACAGTGGTCGGGCATGAAGGGTTCAGTTTCCGAGGCCATCTTCATGCTTGCATTGGAACGCAACAGCGACCTCATCCGAGGTGTGGCGTTCGCACCCTCAATCAGTCTTGTTGATCAACCGCAATGGGCTGTAAGTTTTGCACTGTTCCATACTTTCCCAGCACGACATTTCATTGATATAATCTTGTCCAGCCCAATCTGATTCCGTTCAAACAAGCGCCTGACGCCATTGTTTACACCTCCAGCTACTGGGTACAGCAGCTCTTCGCACAGAACTCCGGAACCATGACACATGAGATCACCCCGGACACCCGTTATTGTTAAGCTTGCCAATTATGCTGGTGAGCCGCAACATCTAAATATCAAGATTGCAGGAAAGAAGTCTGCGACACTGTCAATCCTAGGCTACGACAACCCCGATAGCGCCAACACCTACGATGCAGCTCCTATCTCGCCACCGGTAGTCTCACACATTGAGTCATCCGATAATAGCTTCGATTTTCTTTTACCTGCATGGTCTGTTGCGGCTCTTAGGGCTGACTGATTCGATACTATGTCCAAGAGCTTACGGGTTAACCGCTTAGCCAGGTGAGCGTAAAGAAATTCGCTATTACTATTCTACATACCTCTGTTTATGGTTTTACATTACTTATGGTTATGGACTTTAATTAATTTACTTCACAACTAAATGATGGTCTGTTTGACAGGATTGATAGCGCCGTCGTGATTGTGAAATGACAAATATCTACATTAGGCTGAATGGTGAGAAGACTTGAAACTCTTCGTCATCGCTAGCAGAAGCGAATGATGAGCCCGATGCTTTGAGACAGACACTTAATGAGAGTTGATGATCCGGCAGCGACTTTCGGTATGCCCGGCCAATATCATTATGTTCGTCAAAGGTTCATAGGCCTGTTCATCTACCAGGAAGGGGCGGGTCACCACAGCATCCGTAGTGAAATATAACGTATATTAGCTACCTTTAGACTGAAATACTACACTTTCTCCTCACTAGGACTACCGATCTTCTTTTTCTCTGAGAATCTCGCCGCTATGGTATATTGTCATTCTTAAAAACGGATAGCCTACTTATTCGTAGCACAGCATATGACTAAGATGACTTCCACCAAGGAGGCTATTCATAGCGCAGCATTTGATCGGAGAAGCATGGCAAAAGCAGAAGTTCTTGCTGCATGATTGAAAAAATGCGCGGAGACGAAGCGATATAGACAAGAGAAGTAGATGTACGTTCTTGGGAAAGATGCAATGAGCAAATCGCGGTCTTTCCTGCGTCGAACATTTGGAATAATATATCTGTTCAGTAAGCCTTGGTGTGCTATAGCATTTCTACCCAGCCACAATTCGTCGAGAAAGCCATTTATAGTTCAGTAACTTAGGCAAATTAGTGAAATAAACATGCGGTTCATCCAATACTCACTAGGTCACGTCAGGTTAATTGTCCTTACAGACTTCTGTGAATCGGTGAGGCTGTCGAAATGGACGAGACACACCGATAGGACGACTCATTTTTAGACCGATGGCTGTTTCTGTGGGCCGTTTTTAGTCCTAGTCCCAGAGCTCAGGGACTTCGCAAAGGTGGCGGCGTTAGACACGAAATCAATCGCAGAGCCTTAGAATCTCGACCGTGAAACAGGATGAAGCCGGCCATTGCGAGAAGAAAGCACATCGTCGGCTCACCTCACTTCCTGCCCGTTTGCTGCCCACCTCAATCTATGTTTTCAAACCTTTTCCTATTGCCTGTTACGAGATGCTAGAAAGTGTGATCCTTAATAGTGCGCACTAATTACCGAAATTGGCCAGGAGCCTAAGAGAAAGGGTATTTCAAGATCACCGTGCGCGGTGCTAACTGATATGGAGTATTCGCAACTCCATCGCACACTATGGATACGCCATTGAGTCAATCACCCCTGCTCCTAAGTGCGGTCCCCCAATCTACTTAACTTCGTCTACCTGTCCACACGAGTCGTCATTTTGGGGCGGTTGATATCCGTCGGATCCTTCGGAGGGAATGTCAGGCCAGGGACCGACTTGACAACTGCAAGATATCATGAGACACTGTCCATTCCCGGATTTTGCGTCCTGCATCCTTTCAGTTTCTACCATTAGACTCGTTATACGCTCATTACACGCATAATCACGCTCTTTATCTGTTAAATATGATGTCTGCTTCTTCGAATTTGCGTTTTCGCATTCTCTGGGGCTTGCTTCTCACCTGCAGACTAAATTCCGGCGCAGCAGCAGTCATCAACACCAATGACCAGAACCTTGCACAACGCGACAGCACGAACACCTATGATAACGCCTACTATGTTGTGCAGGGGTCCTGGAAGTGTGATTTTACCCAACTTCGACTTCTCGATGCAGCCATTAACGAGGCAGAAGAGCTCGCCCAGAAAACCATAGATGTGCTCCAAGTGAAGGGCGCTGAGACGTCCATTTCATATGATACCTGGTTCGGATCGAGTACGTAGATCTGCTTCTGGGAGCGAATCATTTAAGAAGCACCGTGGACTAAGCGCAATCTCACGTAGGTAATGCCAACCCGACAACGAAGGATACAATCATCAATCAGCACTACAAAACAGTGTTGTCGCATCTCCCTTATCCAAACATCCCTGCGGCATTTCGATGGACCACCCACGCTGAGTTCAAAGCGCCACTAAACGAGGCACCGCCGACGGACGACTCGATCGTGTACGGTTGCCGCCAGTCGACGACAGAATGTGCCAGGATGGAGTCCTGGCATCCAATCTGCGAGCGACCGGGATGAAATCAGACGGTACAACGAAAGAATTCGGTCCCTTGGTGCTTGTCCTCTGCCCAGCGTTTTTCGAGTTGAAGAATAACAACGCAGAGATGATCAAGGAATGGCAGAGGACGCTCGGTTTTGGGTCAGGCAACTCCAAAGGTCGCATCTTAGTTCACGAAGTCCAGCACATGGCCAAAGGAACGAGCCCCAGCGAGCCTGCTGAGGACTTGTCAGAGCCACTTCCCGACATATTCGGCCATGACACCTGCTATTCTCCCAGTTGGTATGTTCATGGGTGTCTATTCACCCAGGTTCCATTGAAGATTTGTCGGCGGGTAGCTAACTTTCCGCAGCTGTGCTCGTCTATCTGATACTGATAAGATGAGAAACGCTCAGAATTTTGCTTTATTCACCATAGACGTTCTAGCGTTCCCGAACGCTGGCGCACCAGCGTCTTCCGACAGCTGCAATAATCCCAATCACAAACGACAAGCCCCGATTCGTTCACAAGTTCCAACCTGGAAACCTGTGTTGAACTCAACGTTTACCCCTTTGAGATCCGCCTCTACAAGAAGGCCCTCTTCTACGAAGATACCGACATTCTCCTCACTTCACTCCTCATCTAGCAACTATAAGCCGAGCAGTTATCATGACCCCAGCAGCTACAAACCCAGCAGCTCTTCATTGGAAGCGCCTTATAGTTCCACAGTTGCCAAGCCAATGACCTCACCAACAGCAGCTCCAGTCGACGTATCGAACGGTGTTGTGCTTGCTGTCGCTATTGGGATGGTGGTTGTGGGCGGTGCGGGAGGAGGTTTCATCACAATGGGCGGACAAACGGTCGCCATCGCTGCAGGCCAAACAATTGTCGTCTCCCAGCAGACTTTTGAGGAGCCGGAAGCTGAGAAACCAAAGTCGGATCAACCTGAGAGGACACAGATGTCCATTCAGACAACACCTTCAGCAAGACCTTCATCCACCTCCCGTTCGGCTTGGTCTACTACGACTTCCAATTGCCCTGCCGAGACTTCAAGAGCTTACAACGGCGACGACTTCAACTGCAGAGACCTTCACGACGCCAACTCTACTCTACTTACCGACTTGCTGAGTGGTCTTGAGTTCGGGAATGGGCCTGTATATAATGAATCGTCCATCGCAGTGATCATCCCGGAACCTACATCATTTCTTACAACACTCATTTCTTCCACCACGACGACTGCGCCCGCTCCACCTACAACCAGTTCCGAACCCGCAAACGTCGAGCCTGTGGCCTGTTATAATTTTGATATCAATGCTTACGGCTACTGTTGTCCCGGACCTGGGAACCCCTGTGAGAAGGATCTTGGTAAGTGTTATTTCAACGGAGAAGGTGTCTCTGGTGGAGCCAGTGGAATTGTGCCCACAGGCCCAAGATGCCCTCCGCCACCTGGCGCAGAGTACTGCAGAGGTGCGTGTGAAGAGTAGGGTCGAGTGAGATGTTGGGGGGTGGTATGCAGAACAAGCAGTGATGAATACAAGTGAAATCTTGGAGAGCAGGATACATGTATAATGATGAGAAGTGGGGTGCGCAAGATTATGACTTGATAACGGTTCGAGCGATGGCTGACGCATACCATCTCCTATCATCATGATCACGGGGGTATCCCAATGACTGCGGAATGGTATCAATATATTGCCCTGCGGAGTAGCAGCTAGTCAAATATTATTTCTCATTATTCCGTACTATTACCGCTCAATTTTCTCCGATGCACACAATCAATAAATCAACATGATTTCGGCGTCCCAGAATTTCACAGACGTATACACTGATGCTATTTTCATACTCGATAGGATACTCAATTGTAGCCGCCCAATATGTGGGAGGTTTAGGAAGACTTTCAAGGGCTGGAAGCTCTAGAAATGGAAGGGTCGCTTAGGAGCAAGAAAGTAGTATATATCTATACGTATATATCAAGAGCAGAACAGTTCGCGTGATTACTTTGCTCACAAAGTTAGCTAAGGCGCAAAAATAGAATCATCTTGTCTTCCTGTTACTTCTTGCAGAAGAGCGCATACCCACTCTCTGAGACTCCCTTACTCCCAACATGCCGCTTAAAAAGTCTTAGAATCAAAATAGAGTGCCCCAAGCCTTAAACAGTATGAAGCTACCAACTCCTATTATGCTAATACACAAAAGCCATGTCCCAAGACCCCGTTTGATTTGCTTCATTGCGAACGCCTGAATAGCCTTGCCATCATTGATATTGGGGAATGATACATTTTCGGGTACTGGGAGATCCAGTGCTTTGCACAAGGGCTTCCATCCATCTCGTACGTCGAAGAAGATCAGCCTCTCCGGCGGAACAACGCTCTTTAGGTACGCGATATGGCGGTGATATGTTTTGACGATTGGTAGGTTTGATTCCCCGTATAGTTTGACACAATGCAAGATTAAAGTTTGGACATAGGCTGGGAAGAGCCGCATCGTGGGCAGCAGAAAGAGTACAGAGTGCAAAGCTGATGGTGACACCTCGCCATTCAACCCTCCCATGCTCCTCTCCCAGGCCTTGTCATCACAAACTATACAGACGACTTTGGCATCTGGGTATAGTGTCACAAGCTCCTGAACGAGGTTGGAACCAGGCGCGTCAGTGATAGCAACATAGCCGTCAGTGCGAACGCGTGTGGTGTTCAAGATTTCCTGTTCCATGGCCGCATTCGTCGGTGGCCACTCTAAAAGCACCTTCATCCAGGATTTGATCTCCGATTCAGGGCCAAGACATTACTGAGTTCCGCCGTGAAAGACCGGTCCATCAAGTAGTATCTCTAAGGCACGGCTGATTGAGCTGGTTCCAGTACGCAATAGTCCTGCGCAGATGACCTGCATCTTTACGCCCTTCCGGGGGCGTTAGTATTGTTGCCCCATCGAGAGACTAACGGAATTACTCTGAGAGCCAAGTCAAAGATGTGTCTTGGAAAATGCAATGCTGTAGCAGGGCATACTTCATCTCCAAGCACAAGCATGCTGAAGACATGCCAGTCGGAAAGCAAAAATCAGATGTGCGAGAAGAACGACGTCAGGGCATCCGGTGGAGCAAAAGTTAGTAGCGAAGTCAAGCACCCTAATCCTGCAGTCATCATTCCTTCGCTTATGCCTAGCGTGTTCGACTTTAGATAAGGTACTGATGTTCCGGGAGCGGGAGCATAATCCCCAATGCGCTGGTCGTTGAGCCCTGCTTCAGATTTACCGAGAGCGGTAATGTAGAGTCGCGCCGTTGGATTCGCCATAGATTAAAAAGTCTTTCTAAAAGAGTGCCGAGTAATATTTAGCATTATAATTCGCCCTCTTATCTAGCGTCGTTATTCTGAGCAAGCTATGCTAAGACTCCGGCGATAGTAGACCCGTTTTAACGGTAACGGACTTTGACCGGGGTATCTCCGGTCGGACACTGTGCCCACATGCTTTGGCAGGCACGAAGGCGGACTCGCCTTCGCTCAGCTGAACAGTAGGCAGGCCATGGGACCAACACTAAGTCATCAGATTCGACATAAAGACTTCAGTAGCACCCTGGCACGTAATCTCAAGATCGTACCTGAATTGCATCTAGTTTGCGGCGTCGCCTTCAAACCGCCGGGGTATTCGGGTCGCAGTCTGGTGTATGCTGAACGAGGAGCAATGCTGCTCGAGCTGTAGATTAAAGACGCATGTACTGATAGAAAGGGCGGCAGCTGGAGGACGAGAAAGGTGAATATGTAGCGGCAGATGGATGAGCAAGCGATGATAGCTGGGACGGCTTCTTAACTTCCATTTATTCTGTCCTTAGGGTAATATGAATGGATATTCTCGGGGGTAATATAATAGGGTCTAGGTGCTCTCCGCATTTGTGTCGACTGAGATGGAGATGAGGACTACACTAGAGCGCGCTGGCATCAAGGCCATCAGCTTGTTGAATGATTCAAATCTTCTAGATCCTATTTAGATTCCAACCGAACCCCAGAACGATGGTAAGACTGGGCGTTCGTGCGGGGGAAGTTCTGGACTCCACGTAGGCACGTGGTAGGTAAATTGGAGTGGTAATTACCCACTCAAAATAAGTAACGTTGGATTCGGGGTGAACTGTTGCTTGGAGATACGAGTTGTTGAACCAGCTTGCGTGCCTGCCAGCCCAGGTAGAGCGTGAAAACCCATGTTGATTGAACCTATGACGCATATTTAAGTCCAGGAGTACATCTAATCTGAAGGCAGGCGGGAAGGCCAAGATATGATCGGCAACACTAGCTTCACTGGTTTCCACTCTTTCATCTCAAACGTTCCAATGAAAACCTGCAAACTCTGGTGAACGCGCTCCCAACTGCCTCGAGAGCTCGAGTTTACTGACAAAAGGTGGAGTCCAACTGGGACCGATATCCCCGACACGCCGAAACGTCAGACGAGGGGCTTAGATACGGATGATCATCTCCTGATGTTGTTGCTTGGGTGCCTTTGATGGATGAATCCCCACCTCCTGCTTACCCCAGTGCGGAGAGCGGGGAAGGTAGAAGCGTCTGGGGTTTGGGTGTTGGATCTTGGAACCATGATTAATGGAGCCGCCTGTTTGCAGAGACAGCCTGTCTGGTCGGAAATACATAAGACTTGGCCATGGTCGTCCCCGTTGCTTGGCTTTACTACTCTTACTTGGCTCATCGTTGATCAATTGGCGCAAGTCGCACATTTCACAGTGAACTGTCACAATTTCTGGGTCCCGCCAAGCTGATTTGAACACTGCCAAGCTAACCATGGGAATCAACGAAATCGACCACGTCCCTCACTCGGGCGATGCGTTCGAGAAGGACACAGGCGGCGATTTGAAGCCCCAGACGGAGCTCGCCGAAGGTCTTGGTAGTGGAAAGGCCTCCGCCGTCAACATTGTCGAGAACCCGCTGAAGGTGAGTTCCTGTTTGCGCCAAGATCCAGGATCATGAGTCGAGGGACGCCACCAAAATCACTGACCCGCCTTCTTTTTGCAGCGCAAAACCCCACAGCAAACCGTCGAGGAGGCCGTGGCGTTCGCCGAGACGCACAACCTGGGCGAACATGCCGCCCTCTTCGGCCGGGCGGCTATGGTCGCGCGCGACATGAACAACTTCAACGAGGTTGCAGACCTCTCCGAAGACGAGCGCCGAGCTCTGGAATATGAGCGGGACCACAAATGGCACGGCCCGAAGATGCTGTGGTATTCGATCGGCCTCTGTGCCATCGGAGCTGCGACGCAGGGTTGGGATCAGACTGGTTCCAACGGTGCCAACCTGACATTCCACGAGGCACTTGGCATTGACAGCGGGTCCTCCAGAGACGAGTGGCTCATTGGTCTGATCAATTCCATCATCTTTCTCACGGCTGGTCTGATGTTGGTGACCATCATTTCCCGGGTCCTATCGCAATTGCTGACTACTCGCACGCAGTGGCGCCTTTATTGTCGATCCTCTAAACCACTACTTCGGCCGGCGCGGCGAGATCTTTATCACGGCTTTGTGCCTTACCGCTACCCCGATCGGCTCCGGCTTCGCGCAAACATGGCAAGGTCTCTTCGCGGCGCGTTTCGTGATGGGCATCGGCATCGGCGCGAAGAACGCCACCGTGCCCATCTACTCCGCTGAAATGGCTCCCCACCGAGTCCGTGGCGCACTCGTCATGTTCTGGCAACTCTGGGTCGTCGCAGGCATCTTTCTGGGCTTCTGTGCAAATGTCATTGTTAAGGACACCGGCGATATCTCCTGGCGACTCCAGCTGGGCTCGGCCTTCATCCCATCCTTCGTCTTGGCTATTGGCATATTCTTCTGCCCCGAGTCCCCGCGTTGGCTCATGAAGCATGGCCGACACGCTGAGGCTTTCCGCTCCATGTGCAAACTTCGAGCCCATAATATCATCGGTGCTAGAGACTTCTACTACTCATGGGTCATCTACGAGGAGGAGCTCAAGGAGGCTCGTGGCGCAGGGTACTTCCGTCGCCTTTGGGACTGTTTCTCCATTCCCAGAATTAGGCGTGCCAACTACGGCGCTAGCACTGTAATGCTTGCCCAGCAAATGTGTGAACCCTCCCGATCTTCATCTCTGACTTGTTATGCTGACCCGACTAGGTGTGGAATCAACATCATCTCCTTCTACAGCTCTACAATTTTCGTCGATGCAGGTTACACGCCTGTGGAGGCGCTGTATGCTTCGTTGGGTTACGGCGCCATTCAAGTTATTGCGACAATCCCTACCCTTTTCCTCATTGATACCAAGGGGCGAAGGACCCTCTGCATGATCGTGAGTCAAGATGGGCCGAAGTTGCCGAATGCAGACTGACAGCCTTAGACCTTCCCTCTCATGTGCATTTTCCTTCTGGCTGCTGGTCTGTCCCTGTTGAACCCAACTGAGGACCGAGGACCAAAGATTGGACCGGTCGCTTTGTGAGTAGCATCACTCGTATGAATCCTTTAGCTAGACTAACACTCCGGCGACCCAGGTTCATCTACCTATTCACTATCTGCTACTCCTTGGGTGAAGGCCCTGTCGCATTCCAGTATTCTGCCGAAGTTTTCCCAACCATTCAGCGTGAGCAAGGAATGGCCTGGGTTGTCTGCATCAACAACACCTTCGGTAAGTCTGGCGATATTTCACATCGAGGACAACGGACTGACAAGCTTAACAGCCGGTATTCTCAGCTTGACCTTCCCGCGCATGAGCACTGCCATGACTCCAACTGGTGCTTGTAAGTAGTCTAGCGAATCTTGGTCCTAATCCTACGACTGACCCCTCTGCCACAGTTGGTTTCTACGCTGGACTTAACCTTATTGCCTGGGGTATGATCTTCTGTTTCGTCCGAGAGACTAAGCAACTCACTTTGGAAGAGTTGGACCGTAAGTCTAACTACATCTCTTTCATTCTGCCGCTGTGTTAACTCCGCTCCCAGAGGTCTTCTCGATCCCGACAAAGCAATTCATCAGCCACGAGATCAAGTACTCTATTCCCTATTTCTTCAAGCGCCATGTCTTCAGACAGAAGGTTCCCAAGCCTCCCGCGATCATCGCCGTTGCTAGCGAATCGAAGAAGGATAGTGGCTCTAACTCGGCTTAAAGTCAACAAATTATAATAAATAGAGTTTGCGAAGAGAATCTTGGATATAGGATATATCTTTATAGTAACTAGTTTATTTCAGGTGCCGGACTTAGGTTACCGCTAAGTGTACAGGTTAGACTGGATGGGAAAGCTTTGGCTAAACAGAAGGTTTCTATAAATCGGGAATCGCCTCATACACACGTCCGATGATATATTAACAGTGAATTAGTGGCAGAGCATCATGAATCTGGTGCCATCATGAGACGCGCTTCGCACGCAGAAACAACCAGAGATGCTTTATGAATGGCTTGTGCATCCAGGGTCGATTTGCCCAGGTTTCAACAAGAACGGGACAGTGCATTTGTAACCCAACGCTACTGGATTCGTCTGAGAATCGCGTGCACATGTTCCTAAATCTGCGCTCATACTCATACTCTGCCGACGTAACTCAGCAAGTGAAGTTGTGATTAAATGTGTTGCAATTTTTACTTGAATATCTAACTCTATAATCGCTGTGGCATGGAATGGTGCGGCGCCCCATGGGGCTGGGAGTGGGATATGTGAGACTCTTTGTCAATTTAAAGCACAGATTACAATGCCACTTCATTGAGAGCGTAGTGCTCACGTACCTACCTAATGCTCACCCATCCAGAGCTCCTGATCGATGGTCTTGTTAACACACAGTCATTTTCCTACCAGAAGGCGTATCCTGGAAATGCTCAAACGGTGGAAACAAAGCAGTTCTGCGCGAAAAGTATTTCTTGATACACGATTTCGGGTCATTTACCAAGGTTAATCCATGGAAACGCATCCAACACGACCAGAACAAGAGCAAAATTCATAGTTAACAAGCCTAGTGGTTGCCGTTACGGTTGCGCCGTCAGAGAAATGGTAGGGCAGCCCTCTCTTCGGCCAGGCACGCCTCAAAGTTGTAAGACTCAGCTGGCTCGGTCCTTCACCATTTAACCTTCACCGAGTCAGCAGTGTCTCTACGTGCTGGCTTGCTTAAAGATGAACAAGCCGCCAAGTTGTCGGCCGGATCTTATGTTAATAATCGCTACAGGGCATAACACGTGCGGCGTTGGCTATGGATCCTTTCTACCGGCGTGTTGGCCCTCACCGCTGCTGGACTGTTCATAGACTGCTGGAGAACAAGGGCAACGCTATCTCGCTATGCCGAAACATAGGATTAGCGAGTCTGCCATTTCAAATCGTCTGAACTACATTTAGTAACTAACACAAGTCCTGAAACTAGTGTCATCCAACTCAAACACAAACTCTTCGACGGCGCTCTATCCTATGACTCGGCAGGCGATCTGACACGAGAGCACGCGCCTTATGAGCGAATATGGATCGGAGATCCAGGCCCGGAGATGGACCGTCTATGGGATCATGTTGAAGCTGGTACAGTCTTTTTGTACTCTTTCTGGTTGCTTTGATACTGATGTTAGCCAGTTGCATATAGCATCGAGAGTACTCTTGCAATGGGCCGAGGCAGACCTTGTGCGGGATCGTATTACGCTTAGGAACAGTTACTCGGTAACAGGTCTCGATGTTTTCCACCAGGTCCATTGCATTGTATGCTCTGTCTATGAGATTGAGTCATCTGTTTACAGAGCTGATTCGTGTCTAGAATCAAGCACGACAAGCCCTTTATCCGGAATAGTATCCTCCTTACCAGAGCAGTCGAGCACACAAGCTTCATTGGGGTAGGTCTCCTCTCCCATTGAACTCCGCCTGTGACTCGTTGAACCCGCGGTCCAGGTTCAGGTATACCGCCTAAGACTGACACTAACAATGGAAATCTGGCAGAACACTGCCTCGACTACGTGCGACAGGCCGTTCTATGCAATGCCGACATCACCCTTGTGACTCATAAATGGCTCGAGTCGGCACAGATGTTTGGACCCAATTTCTGCACACAGCACACATCCAGAAGTTCGAGGCACTGATGGATTGGTCACTGAGAGGTCACCGAACGTACGGGCACAGCAAGGTCCCGGCTCCGAGGTTGCCGAGGACGAGACAGTGGTCATGTCTGGTGAGCGCCTAGAGAAAACAAAGGCCGCACTGGGTGCCAGTGGTCATGGACATCACGGCCCCTGAGAAAGTAGATCACGATGTGAACCAAGACCTCGTATTGGCCCTCCAAAAAGATAATACAGTGCCTCGTTGTGTTGGAAGTGCTCATGTACATTCGTTTTTCTAGTAGAAAATTTACCAAGAGTTATCATTATTCCAGACCGTGTCTTCTGGTTTACAAATGGCACACTACAAAGCAGGATTGATTGTTGGCTATTATGTAGGTGCAGTACTTTTTATGGGGTTATTCCACTGGAAAACTTATATCAAGTAAGTTCGAAACTAACAGTGAAACTTGCCCTTTGCTGTAGGTATTGTTATCACCCCTGCTTACGCAGAAGAAGTATCGGGTCTTCCACGTTGCACAGCATAGAGCTTCGCAAATGCCCCATCAACCCTCGCCAATAGCTCATTCGGCTCACCATACTCAAGTAACACGCCCCCATCTAGAACAACAACCTTATCAAATCTACGAACACCAGCGAGACTGTGGGTTGCCATGATGACAGTGCTAGTCGCAAACTCCGACTCGACAATGGCTCCTATGTAAGATTCGGTGCTGGCGTCAACACTGTGAATCATGAGTGATACTTAGTGTCAGCTTTCAAACTGCATCATCATATCTTTTTTCAGATATGAACGCAAGGAGAGGGAGGGTCTATTACTTACCCGCTGCTCGGCTCATCTAAAACCAGGACCGGGCTCTTGCGCAAAAGCGCACGGCCGAGGCAGAAAAGCTTTCTTTGCCCTTGGGACAAGAAGTCCTCTTCCATCTTCATATCAAGTATCGAGAATTCTAGAGGGTGAGAGATCTCTGTGCTCTCCTTTGATCGGAAGATATCCCATAGCCCAACCTTCTGCAGGGCAGAGATGATGACAGTATCTGTAGCCTCGCCATGCGGATCTGCATTCAGCCTAACACTCCCGCCGAACAAGAAAGGGTCTTGTGTGAGACATGTGAGCTTCTGGCGGGTGACATCTTTATGTACTAATGCAAGATCGACATCGTCTAAAACAATCTTCCCGGTAGACTCCTCGACCATGCCGAGCAGGGATAAAAGAAGTGAGGTTTTGCCACTTGCGGCACTTCTATTAGCAAGTTTCTCGTCATAAGGCTTGTGGGACGATTTAAGCTTGTAACTCTTACCTTCCTGTCCTGCCGCATATGGCAACTTTCTCCCCGGCCTGGATCGAGATATCGATGTTGCGAAGTACGGGGTGACTGTGGTATGATGTTAGCTACTGCTTTAGACTGGTACAAAACTCCAGAAAGTATAAAGTGAGATATGGATACCCATTATAGTGAGCCGACCAATTCTCAATGACCACCGATCCCTGAGAGGGCCAGCCAGCGAGAACTCTTGTATCCGCAATCTCGCGAGGTTTCTCGGTCGGAGTATCCTCGGAGAAAGTCTTGACGCGCGAAATGGCACCCAAGGACGTCTCAAGCAAGGTCCAAAAGGTGATAAGGGCAGCCAAGGATTGGCCAAGATTCATCATGCTGACAAGGGCAACGCCGAGGAATCCGGCGTCCAGTCTGCTGCGGAGCGTGACGCCTAGGGTGGTGAGCAGTATCGCGAGCCCAGCTACCGTCAGTCCCAATACAAGAGTCAGCCATCGCTGAATGCAGAGGAGCAAGTAATAAGGCTTCTGGGCCCTGTCAAGGAGGGCGAGATTCTTGGCGACGTGGTTGCTCGTCCAGCCATATGCTCGGATAGTGGCGATGCCCTGGAGAGACTCCAGAACGTGAGAATAGAGAGGTGCTTTCGCTTCCAGGCTAAGCCAACGTTAGTACTTCACATCGTTTGCAAGGTAATATTAGGCATTACTCTAGTAGTCGAAGCTGCCGGGATGTCCTTAGATAAAAGCGCTGGAGGAAGAAAAGAGCGCAGGCGACGAAGGGCAGTACAGCTGCGAAGTAGGAAACAGCGACAATGGCCAACGCTGCAACTGCGAAACACGCAGCAAGCTCTATGATTCTCAAATCAGCGACCAGCTTCCTAGAGAATTGCGTTGAAGTTGCTACGGACGAAAGTTCGCATTCACGAGTGCCCCGGGTAAGGTCATGTCAACCAATTGCATGTCTTGACTAAATCTGTCATGGGGAAAGAATACATACGCGTTAGCTCAAACTCTTGTTGTCTTACGCGAAAGTCATGACATACCTGTTAACCAACACCCCAGTGTCGGTCTTGGCGAGAAAAGACATTGGAGCTCTGTAGTTACCGTAAGAACATGAACAAGCCACTGACAACAAGAATTTGGCGATTTTACCGTATAACTGCCCGAAGGACGGTCAAGTGGAGAGAATGTGCAGACTTAGGTACGATCACCACGTACATGTAGCTGGGTATAACCATTAGCTTAAGAGCCTCAAGCATGATGCTTGGTGAGCCTCCAGGCTTTGATAAGTCAGGTTCGACACCGCAGTAGAAGAACTCACTAGACCGCAGAAATAAGACCAGCCGCAGTAAAAACACCAAAAAGGGCATATAACCCAAGCCAGTAACCAAGCCGTGATGCTTGCGATCCGTCGCTGTTTCGGGCCCACAGTGTGATCCATGCATCTGTACTCACACACATCAGTTTCGAGTCTGACTTACTGCGGCTGAGTGGCACTACACCAGCACTGATAAAAAGGGGCGGATCTGATGGAAGAAGGATGCTTACATTGCAAGGTGCTGAATGCCACGTTTGAAGCTACGAAGATACCGAACAAGGCGAAGCTAAGCCATCCCAAAGACGAGAAGTAGTATAGATAGATGGACAAGTCTCCCACCTGTCGGTTGTCATCTCGTCTCGTACTTGAGCCCTGAGTTTCACCAGCTGAAATTTTGGGAGGTGGGCTATTTTCTGAGCTCGCCGAAAGGCCATCGTCTCCGGCTAGCTGTGGCGCAAGAGAAGCCATATTCTCAGATGAGCTCTGCTGAATGATTTGTCCTTGGTCGTCAAGTAAGATAGTTTGGTCCGCGATGGCGCATAGACTCACTATGTGTGGTCGTTAGTAGAAACGACACGTTTCCTAAACGCTATATGAGCTTCTCAAAATTCATTGTTACTCACCAGAATGCGTGGCCAAAATGGCTGCTATACCCAGCTTCCGGATCAGACCATCAGCTCCGAAGACACGCGTGGTGACGATGTCGTGGGTGGCGGCATCCAGGCCACTCAGTACATCATCAAGGACAGCGATAGGCTTGCGCGCATAAAGTGCCCGAGCTAACATCTGTTTCATCTCAGTACGCAATACAATAGTCAGGCGCCGAGACATTTCTCACCAGGCGTTGCTTCTGCCCACCGCTGAGCGAAACCCCTTTGCTCCCGACATTCGTCGCGTCACCGTCCGATAACTGCACCAGATCCACTTGTAAAGCGCAAGCGTGAATGACAGTATTGTACCAAACAGCGTCGAAGTCAGTTCCCGAGACAATGTTTTCTCGGACGGAGCCGTTCGAAACCCACGGGCTTTGATCGCAATAGGCTAGCTCCTTGCTACTGACCCAGACAGAGCCGTTGAATATGGTGACTTCACCGAGAATGGCCTTTAGAATTGTAGACTTGCCACAGCCGACTGGTCCCACAATGACTGTGAGATGATGATTTTGGCCAATGCGCAGTGACATGTCTTTGATTACATGGCTGGAGCCTTACCAGCCAACGGTAGCCTTATGGATGATCACATAGTCGGAGTTGAAGATCGTACGAGGAAGAGGCTTTTTTGGTGTTGATTGTGGACGTTGAATCATTTCCACATGGTTGTTGCCCGGAGGCGCCTGAATCATATCCGGCTCATCGTGGCTCTCCAGATTCGTTGTTTCTAGCGGGCACTCAGACAGTCGTTTGTCGTCCCAGGACTCGCTAGCAAGAAAGTCCTGGATTCTTTGAAAGCAACCCAAGGCAGCATATGCCTGAGGAATCACCACTAACATCTTGCCTAGAGGCTCCATGAGGACGGAGAGAATGGACAGGGCTGTGACTGCCTGCGTCACCGTCACAAAGCTGTTACCCTGAACTTTGGCGGCGATTGCAAAGATCGCGAATGTGAAGAACTGAGAGAACAGCGAGGGTAAGTTTACTGCGATTCATCAGTGCCTGCGCTGGATCAACTTATAAGGTAAGCTTACCAAGGCAGACATTGAAGCTGGACAAGCGCCTGAACCTCTTGGAGAGGTCCAGCTCAGTAACACGCATACCCTGTATGAGAGATTCAAATTTGTTGCTAAGCCCCAACATCTTGACACTTCTCATCGAGCCTAGGATATGTGCGGTAAAGTTAATCCTGGCTTGAATCGCTTCGAGCCAGACCTTCTGGCGGGCAGTCACAAACCCAGCCGCTCTGACTGACATGGCGGTCGCCACTACCAAGTCGTAAAGTTAGCAGCGTAAACCAGTGAATAAAGCAACTCTAAGCCCAATCGACATGAGTACATTGACTTACCCAACGCGACGATGACTGAAGTGACACACACGAGACCGATTTGCATCTGTAAGAACCACACAGCAAAAGCAAGCTGAATGGCACTCGCCCAACTTTCGGCGACCGCAAGATGCCATGTCTCGCAGATTCGTTCGACGTCTGTACTAATCAAGGTCATCGCAGCAGAATCACCGACTTGCGTCGACGGCGATTGGACAATCTTGTCATAGATCAGGGAAATGAGGCCGCCCCTGACCATAGCCATGAGTCGAAAGGAAAGGTGCTGATAAAAGCCTGTCGCAATCTTGTGACACGCATATCTAATCAGCGGCAACCCGGGAGGGGGGAAGGAAGTTGAGCTTACGGGTATCCCTAAGTATTATTCGGAGGCGATTTAAGTAGAATCGGCTATATAAACTATAAAATATAATCCGAGCTTTGAAGCAATATCGGTTAGAGTTAGGTCGGCGCTATAATTAGTCGGTGCTTTTTATTAACTAGAGACTCGGGGTTAGGGTTATATAGGTAGTTATTAGGGTTAAGCTATAAAAAAGGGGTATTAATAAAGTAATTAAAGAATAATAGATAGGAAGATCACTTTATATAGCTTATTTATTATTAAAGAGTAGGAAACGGTATTAAATTACTATAGATAGCTTTATTGAGATTAACGAGAAGTATTGTATGCTTATCTATTGGAAATATAAAGTAGCTATTTAACTTAGTAGCGGTATTAAGTTATACTTTTATTATAAGTATTGGCTAAAAGGAGAGGTTTTTAGAGATATTAAGGACTACTATAGTTATTTAGATCTAGTTAATTTAAAGGTTAATGCTCTGCCCAGTAATAATAGCTCGGCTATTAAATAGCTTAACGTTTTATAGGGGTATAGTTACTTTATATACCGCTATTTTATTATAATAAACGATAATATTATACACTATTAATAGGAGGCCGGGTATACGGTGACTAGGCCGAAGTTAATAAAGGTCCGGTTATAGACGTAGATATATAAAAAGTATATACGATATTAAATTATTAATAACGACAAGACCGAGGTAAGACCTAGTTTAGGTAATAGTAGCGGGAAGGATATTATAGAGCTAATAATAGCTTAGTATATAGCCGAACTCGATACTAAAGATACCGAGCGGCTAAAAATAAGGGATTTAAAAGAAAATATAAACCGGGACTTATTATAAGTAAAGAGGTTATAATAAGTTAAGTATTTTAGGTCTTACGATTTTTTTAGGATTTATAACGCTATTAAATAGATACGGGCTAAAAGTATAGTATTAGGATAAGGCTAGGAACGGGACGAAGAGGTTATGCGGGAGCGATTAGTTTTATTTTATTTTGGGGAGAGCTTTAATTATGAAGTAGAACGGTGTAGTTAGTAACTAAATAGCGTATTAGCCGAGACGTTTTAATAGCTTATTAGTATTATAAATATTAGCCTTAGCGGGATACCGTTCGGGTTTAAAAATAAAGAGGCGTTTATAATTAAATATTAGTTAATAGGGTATCGGTATTTAAGTTTTTGTTAATAGGTGTATTAAATTAAAAAAGACGAGGCGCTAGAGCGTTAAGCTATCCGCTTTACGAACGAGTAGTAGGGCTTATTATATAACGTAATAGCCGAGTTAAATAAAAGTAGTATAGCTAGTAATTATAATAGCGGGTTCTATAACGGTTAAGATAATAACGATAATAGAGAAAGGATTAAAGGTATCCGTTCTTAGGGTAATAATAAGATATTTAACTAGGCCGTATTTTCGTTTCTCGTCGCTTTAATTAAAACCTAGGTCGGTAGGTAAGTATATTTTAATTTATTATTATATTTTTATATAGCGTTAGGGATCTAAACCCGCCTAGTTAGGTATATAGAGCTATATTTATATACGGGTATATTAGTAGCTATTCTATAGTAGTCCCGGCTCTTTTTTTTAGAGGCTACGTTCGAGGGCTAGCCCCGGGACTAGGACGAGGTCGGGATCTAAATAGTGCTCGCGTTCTAAGACTAATACGCCGCTTAGATATATATAAATATATATATAGTTATTAATACGATAATTAAGTAGATAGCGCTAAATAGAGGCTAGTAATTATAAATAAGCGGATAGCTATTAATACGTTAGGTAGACGACGGCGAGTTATTATTTTATAACGGCGAGTATATCGTCGTTTAGGACTTTATATAGGCGCTCTAAGACTAGGTCGTCGACGTATAAAAGCTAATCGGCTTATTATATAGGGGGGATTAAAAAACAATTAAAATATAGATTAAGCTAGGACGGATCGCTAATAGTATAGTATAGCTCGGGGCGGGATAGTTATTTATAACGAAGCTAGAAAATAGCTAGCTAGAACCCAGACCGGGGGTTATAATAAAATAGTTAAGGGCGTCGATATAGGACTTTAAAAAGTAATAATTTAAGCGCGAAGGGGTACGACGGTAGCTCCGGTAGCTAAAGATATTTTAAGAGGTATTTATAATACTCGTTTATATATAGGGTAGGTTACTTAACTAAGGGCCCGAGGTAGCGACGTTATAGTACTACGACTCGTAATAACTTATTTATAATATCTTTATACTCGATAGGTAGGTAATAATCGTAACGGACCGAGATAAAATAAAGACGATCCGGGATAATTTATATAAAGTAGTATAGTTTATACCCGAGGGGATCGGGTAAATAATAATAATATATATTACGTAGCTAATACCGGTAGAACGGGTACTCCGGTATAAAAGTAGACTAAACGAACTATATAGAGTATAATTAGAGTTTATATAGCGGGATAGTAGCTCGGGGGTATAAGAAACGGAACGACTTAGCTAGACGCTAGCGTAGGTAATATAAATAACGATAGGTATACGTTTAGGGGTAGGACGGTACTAGGTAATAGCTATTAAAATAGGCCGTTAAATATAGGGGCTCGCGCTATAATAAATTAAGAGCCGGCTCGACGACGATAATAAAGACGAGGACGATATCGAAGTAGACCCGGTTATTAAAGAGCCGGTATATTATAAAAGAAGCTAGAATATTATATAGGATTTAATATCGACGTATAAGAGCTAGGTAATATAATAATATTATACTATTTATATTAGGTTCTTAGGTAAGCTATAGCCTAAGATAATCGCGACGTTTTAAAAAATTAGCCGGCTATAGTATCGGTTTTTAAAAAGGGAGGCGGCTAGGGAAGCGGCCGGGGAGGGGAAATAAAAAAGGGCGGACGATATAGTAAAGGAGGAGACGTAATAATAAGCGGGACTCGGCTAGTATAAATAGAAGCGGAGTAGGGCGGTAATAGAGGATATAGAGGATGCGGGGGATATAGTAAATACGGACGAGGTAATAGCGGCGGGGCTATATAAGCTATTCGGGCCTATAGCGATATAGTATAGTAATTAATAGGCCGAGAGTATATAGGTAATTATAGTATTAAAAAGTAATTAGTCGGTTATTAGTATACTACTAACCGGGGCTAGTAAGAGTATATTATTTATATTACTAGCGGTAATAATAAAGGGCAGGATAAGTATTATAGTTATATTATTCGTGGCGTTAATAGAGGATCTAGTTATATACGCTATATTAATAGGTATTAATTACGTCCGTTTTTAATCGTTATTAAACGCTAGATAAAAAAGGCTATTACGGGCTGCGTAGTTAGTAATTATTAATATTAATATTATTATTATAGAGGAGTTTTCTATTTATATTAACGGGTTAGCGTATATTAGTTTATTCCGGTAGATCTTTATTGTTATGGTTAGCTAGTCGTAGTAAGTATATTAATAGAAGTTAAGGCTGCGAAGGCTAAGTAAATAGTGTCGTAGTTATAGATAGCTTTTTTAAAGCTATGTTTATAAGTCGTAAGGTAGGTAAGGCTTTGGTAATTAATCGTAGTCTTGTTAAAAGGGGTTTTTAGTAAAAATAGTTAAAAGCGATCGTAAGATTTAATATTAAGTTAATTATTAAAGAAGTTATAGGAAGTCTGTTTTTGAGCCCGGCTTAAGTCTATACTATATATAAGTCTCGTTTTTAAATATATTTTTTGTGATACTTCTATTTATTATTATTTAATTATTTACTGAACGGTTGTACGTCCTATTTAATTACGGGCGTTTGTTTTTTATTTTATTGTGTGATCGTGGTTACGTAACTTGTTTATAGTTCTTTCGTTCTGAGAGGAGTTATTTTGAGTTCGTTGCTTTTATATATATAGTGTAGTAGCTGCCGTAGGTCCTGTAGGGCAGGCCCTGGTTTTATTATGCGTGTTAGGTCGTAATATTAGCTCCTCTTTTTAAAGGTTTAGTCCTTTAGGCCTATAAATAGGTCGCCTATTTTTAGGTTAGGGAATCGTTAAGTATGTTTTTATTTGAAAATGTGCTAATACGATGTTAGGTCGAATTGAAAAATTAAGGTTTTAAATAGCTATGTCTCGTTGTAAACTATTATGTATTATTTGTTTTTTTAACGAGGGTATAGAAATTATATTTTATTTGAATTGTTATTTACGAGGCGTTCGGTACTTAGTTCTTTTTAATTCCGATGTTTATAGAATATATTATCGTTTAGGTATTTCTTACGATGCTTCTGCTAATACTATTTATATTTATGAGTGTTATATTTCTTGCTTGCTAGGTCTAGTTAATTAGGTATAGTTAATCGTTTAATATTAGAATTTAATCGTTTTAATTGTGAAAAAGAAATAGAGGAGTTGCAATTTTAAAAGAGAGCTACGGAGTTATAAAAGAAAGCTAAGGCTTATTAGAAAGCTTAGGCCGAGTTAAATAAGTCGTTATTTAAGTTAGAACGTCTTTGTTTATAGAAAAGAATGGTTTTTAAGAAAAGTCGTGTTGTGTTAAAGGAATTCTTTAAAGATGTTGAGAGTATTTTTTTAGCGGCCCGCGAAATATAGTTTAGCGGTGCTTTTAGCGTGGTTAATTAGGACGCTATAATGATTAGGAGTTCTGGGTTTAATTTTAATTTCGGTATTCCTTAAGAAGCTATTAGGAGTTTTAGAAGTTCGTGATAGGTTTTTATATATTTTCCTTATGTCCGTAATTCTTTTATTTAATTAGGAATTCTCGTGTTTCGTTCTTGACTCTGTGGTTAATAATTTTTTTGACTTCGTATTTTAATTCGTTTAGTTCTACGATAATATAATTTTCTGTATATAAACCTTTAGGTGCTAGTTCGAGAAGTGAAATATAAAAGACTGGGTGGTATTTTATTGTGTTTAGGAGTCTTAATTCGTAGTTAATTAGTAAGACTTTTTTAATAATTTCGAAAGGTCTAAGTTTTTTATAATCTAATTTGTCGTTTAGTTGTTTTGTTTTGATATTATAGCGAAGGAGATAGGTACTATCCCCCTCTTTTAAGGTTAGTTTTCTAATCTTTAATTTATCCGCGTTTTTTTTTATACGTTAATGTATAAATTCGAGGTCTAGAGATGTTTTTTTTTAAAGTTCTCTAAGTTTTGTAACGTTTATTACTGCTTTTATAGTTTATAGTCCTTGTCGTGCTTCTCTATATACTATTAGTTAGAATCCGTAGTTAAAGTAAAACGGGGATTCTTTTATACTTTCGCTAACTGCACTATTATATATAAATTAGGCTATTAGTAATAATACTATTTAGTTATTCTGATCGTAGTTTATATAATAACGGAGGTATATTTTGAAAATCTGGTTAATTCTTTTTATTTACTTATTAGTTTATAGGTAGAAAGAGGTTAATAGTTTGTAATCTATATTAAGTTATAAGATTAGGGATCTCTAAAATTTTAAAGTAAATAGAGAGCTTTTATTAAATACTATTTTTTTTAGCGTACCGTGGTTAGTAATAACGACTTTAAGGAATGTATATATTAATTCCTTTGCGCTATTAGCTTCTTTATAGGGTATAAAGTAAGTA